>NW_025748210.1:0-38921 GCF_021184085.1 Oncorhynchus gorbuscha | reverse complement strand
GGTAGAGAGGTAGAGAGATGAAGGATGACATGGTGGTAGAGAGGTAGAGAGATGAAGGAGAACATGGTGGTAGAGAGGTAGAGAGATGAAGGATGACATGGTGGTAGAGAGGTAGAGAGATGAAGGATGACATGGTGGTAGAGAGGTAGAGAGATGAAGGATGACATGGTGGTAGAGAGGTAGAGAGATGAAGGATGACATGGTGGTAGAGAGGTAGAGAGATGAAGGAGAACATGGTGGTAGAGAGGTAGAGAGATGAAGGATGACATGGTGGTAGAGAGGTAGAGAGATGAAGGAGAACATGGTGGTAGAGAGGTAGAGAGATGAAGGAGAACATGGTGGTAGAGAGGTAGAGAGATGAAGGAGAACATGGTGGTAGAGAGGTAGAGAGATGAAGGAGAACATGGTGGTAGAGAGGTAGAGAGATGAAGGAGAACATGGTGGTAGAGAGGTAGAGAGATGAAGGAGAACATGGTGGTAGAGAGGTAGAGAGATGAAGGATGACATGGTGGTAGAGAGGTAGAGAGATGAAGGAGAACATGGTGGTAGAGAGGTAGAGAGATGAAGGAGAACATGGTGGTAGAGAGGTAGAGAGATGAAGGAGAACATGGTGGTAGAGAGGTAGAGAGATGAAGGAGAACATGGTGGTAGAGAGGTAGAGAGATGAAGGATGACATGGTGGTAGAGAGGTAGAGAGATGAAGGATGACATGGTGGTAAAGAGGTAGAGATGAAGGAGAACATGGTGGTAGAGAGGTAGAGAGATGAATGATGACATGGTGGTAGAGAGGTAGAGAGATGAAGGAGAACATGGTGGTAGAGAGGTAGAGAGATGAAGGATGACATGGTGGTAGAGAGGTAGAGAGATGAAGGAGAACATGGTGGTAGAGAGGTAGAGAGATGAATGATGATATGGTGGTAGAGAGGTAGAGATGAAGGAGAACATGGTGGTAGAGAGGTAGAGAGATGAAGGATGACATGGTGGTAGAGAGGTAGAGAGGAGATGAAGGATGACATGGTGGTAAAGAGGTAGAGATGAAGGAGAACATGGTGGTAGAGAGGAGTAGAGAGATGAAGGATGACATGGTGTGGTAGAGGTAGAGATGAAAGGAGAACATGGTGGTAGAGAGGTAGAGATGAAGGAGAACATGGTGGTAGAGAGGTAGAGAGATGAATGATGACATGGTGGTAGAGAAGGTAGAGATGAATGATGACATGGTGGTAGAGAGATGAAGGAGAACATGGTGGAGAGGTAGAGATGAAGGAGAACATGGTGGTAGAGAGGTAGAGATGAAGGATGACATGGTGGTAGAGAGGTAGAGAGATGAAGGATGACATGGTGGTAGAGAGGGGTAGAGAGATGAAGGAGGACATGGTGGTAGAGAGGTAGAGAGATGAATGATGACATGGTGGTAGAGAGGTAGAGAGATGAAGGATGACATGGTGGTAGAGAGGTAGAGAGATGAAAGAGGACATGGTGGTAGAGAGGTAGAGAGATGAAGGATGACATGGTGGTAGAGAGGGGTAGAGAGATGAAGGAGGACATGGTGGTAGAGAGGTAGAGAGATGAAGGATGACATGGTGGTAGAGAGGTAGAGAGATGAATGATGACATGGTGGTAGAGAGGGGTAGAGAGATGAAGGAGGACATGGTGGTAGAGAGGTAGAGAGATGAAGGATGACATGGTGGTAGAGAGGGGTAGAGAGATGAAGGAGGACATGGTGGTAGAGAGGTAGAGAGATGAAGGATGACATGGTGGTAGAGAGGTAGAGATGAAGGAGAACATGGTGGTAGAGAGGTAGAGAGATGAAGGATGACATGGTGGTAGAGAGAGAGAGATGAAGGATGACATGGTGGTAGAGAGGTAGAGATGAAGGATGACATGGTGGTAGAGAGGTAGAGATGAAGGATGACATGGTGGTAGAGAGGTAGAGAGATGAAGGAGAACATGGTGGTAGAGAGGTAGAGATGAAGGATGACATGGTGGTAGAGAGGTAGAGAGATGAAGGATGACATGGTGGTAGAGAGAGAGAGATGAAGGATGACATGGTGGTAGAGAGGTAGAGATGAAGGATGACATGGTGGTAGAGAGGTGAAGATGAAGGATGACATGGTGGTAGAGAGGTAGAGAGATGAAGGGGAACATGGTGGTAGAGAGAGAGAGATGAAGGATGACATGGTGGTAGAGAGATGAAGGATGACATGGTGGTAAAGAGGTAGAGATGAAGGAGAACATGGTGGTAGAGAGGTAGAGAGATGAAGGATGACATGGTGGTAGAGAGGTAGAGAGATGAAGGATGACATGGTGGTAGAGAGGTAGAGAGATGAAGGAGAACATGGTGGTAGAGAGGTAGAGAGATGAAGGATGACATGGTGGTAGAGAGGTAGAGAGATGAAGGATGACATGGTGGTAGAGAGGTAGAGATGAAGGAGAACATGGTGGTAGAGAGGTAGAGAGATGAAGGATGACATGGTGGTAGAGAGGTAGAGATGAAGGATGACATGGTGGTAGAGAGGTAGAGATGAAGGAGAACATGGTGGTAGAGAGGTAGAGAGATGAAGGAGGACATGGTGGTAGAGAGGTAGAGAGATGAAGGAGGACATGGTGGTAGAGAGGGAGAGAGATGAAGGATGACATGGTGGTAGAGAGAAAAAAACTCTAGACCACCTTTACTTTACACACAGAGATGCGTACAAAGCTCTCCCTCGCCCTCCTTTTGGTAAATCTGACCATAATTCTATCCTCCTGACTCCTGTTTACAAGCTAAAATTAATCCAGGAAGCACCAGTGACTCAGTCAATAAAAAGTGGTCAGAGGAAGCAGATGCTAAGCTACAGGACTGTTTTGCTAGCACAGACTGGAATATGTTCTGGGATTCCTCCAATGACATTGAGGAGTACACAACATCTGTCATTGGCTTCATCAATAGGTGCATTCGAAGACGTCGTCCCCACAGTGACCGTACGTACATACCCCAACCAGAAGCCATGAATTACAGGAAACATCCGCAATGAGCAAAAGCCTAGAGCTGTCGCTTTCAAGGAGCGGGACGCTAACCTGGATGTTTATAAGAAATCCCGCCATGACCTCCGATGAACCATCAAACAGACAAAGCGTCAATACAGGACTAAGATCGAAAAGTACCACACAGACTCCGACGCTCATCAGATGTGGCAGGGCTTGCAAAACATTACAGACTACAAAGCACAGCAGGAAGCACAGCCGAGAGCTGCCCAGTGACAAGAGCCTACCAGACGAGCTAAACTTCTTCTATGCTTGGTTTGAGGCAAATAACACTGAAACATGCATGAGAGCACCAGCTGTACCGGAAGACTGTGTGATCACGCTCTCCTCAGCCGATGTGAGTAAGACCTTTAAACAGGTTAACATTCACTAGGCCGCAGGGCCAGACTGATAAACAGGACGTGTACTGCGAGCATGCACTGACCAACTGGCAAGTGTCTTCACTGACATGTTCAACCTCTCCCTGTCCGAGTCTGTAATACCAACATAGTCCACCATAGTCCCACTAAAGGTAACCTGCCTAAATAACTACCGACCCGTAGCACTCACGTCTGTATTCATGAATTGCTTTCAAAGGCTGGTCACGGCTCACATCAACACCATTACCCCAGAAACCCTAGACCCACTCCAATTTGCATACCGCCCAAACAGATCCACAGATGATGTAATCTCTATTGGACTCCACACTGTCCTTCCCTTCCTGAACAAAAGGAACACCTATGTGAGAATGATATTCATTGACTACAGCTCAGCATCCAACACCATAGTGCCCTCAAAGTTCATCAATAAGCTAAGGATCCTGGGACTAAACACCTCCAGTGGTAGAGATGAAGGAGTCATGTTTATTATGGATGACAGTGGTAGAGATGAAGGAGTCATGTTTATTATGGATGACAGTGGTAGAGATGAAGGAGTCATGTTTATTATGGATGACAGTGGTAGAGATGAAGGAGTCATGTTTATTATGGATGACAGTGGTAGAGATGAAGGAGTCATGTTTATTATGGATGACATAGTGGTAGAGATGGAGTCATGTTTATTATGGATGACAGTGGTAGAGATGAAGGAGTCATGTTTATTATGGATGACATAGTGGTAGAGATGAAGGAGTCATGTTTATTATGGATGACATAGTGGTAGAGATGAAGGAGTCATGTTTATTATGGATGACAGTGGTAGAGATGAAGGAGTCATGTTTATTATGGATGACATAGTGGTAGAGATGAAGGAGTCATGTTTATTATGGATGACAGTGGTAGAGATGAAGGAGTCATGTTTATTATGGATGACAGTGGTAGAGATGAAGGAGTCATGTTTATTATGGATGACAGTGGTAGAGATGAAGGAGTCATGTTTATTATGGATGACAGTGGTAGAGATGAAGGAGTCATGTTTATTATGGATGACAGTGGTAGAGATGAAGGAGTCATGTTTATTATGGATGACAGTGGTAGAGATGAAGGAGTCATGTTTATTATGGATGACAGTGGTAGAGATGAAGGAGTCATGTTTATTATGGATGACAGTGGTAGAGATGAAGTATTTTAGTATTTTTCGCTGCATTCACTATGACAAGGTGAGCCCGACGTTGTGATTTCAAGTTACATGTAAATAAATGGTACAACGAAGGTAGTTAAAATCCCTTCCATTACTTTAACAGCCGTGTGAGGAGAGATTGGTTGTGGGCCACTGCATCATTGACTGAGTCGTTAATGTCACCCTGGTCCTATATAGTGGTCTACTGTTGACCAGGGCTGTTTGGAATAATCACTATAGCAACACTATCTGAAGTTGTTATTGGAGACCATGAAGATAGTGCTACGATAGATGTCCTAATACATTTACAGTCTCTTTACTGTTGAACGATGATGTGGGATTGTACCACCTCTATCTCACCTATCTCTCCTCTATCTCTCCTCTATCTCACCTATCTCTCCTCTCTCTATCTCACCTATCTCACCTATCTCACCTCTATCTCACCTATCTCACCTCTATCTCACCTATCTCACCTATCTCTCCTCTATCTCACCTCTACCTCACCTATCTCTCCTCTATCTCACCTCTCTCTCCTCTCTCTCCTCTATCTCACCTCTCTCTCCTCTCTCACCTCTCTCTCCTCTCTCACCTATCTCTCACCTATCTCACCTATCTCACCTATCTCTCCTATCTCTCCTCTCTCTATCTCTCCTCTATCTCCTCTATCTCACCTATCTCTCCTCTATCTCACCTATCTCTCCTCTCTCACCTGTCTCTCCTCTCTCTATCTCTCCTCTATCTCCTCTATCTCACCTCTACCTCACCTATCTCTCCTCTACCTCACCTATCTCTCCTCTACCTCACCTATCTCTCCTCTACCTCACCTATCTCTCCTCTACCTCACCTATCTCTCCTCTACCTCACCTATCTCTCCTCTCTCTCACCTATCTCTCCTCTATCTCACCTATCTCTCCCATATCTCTCCTCTCTATCTCTCCTCTCTCACCTCTATCTCACCTATATCTCTCCTCTATCTCACCTATCTCTTACCTCTATCTCACCTATCTCTCCTCTATCTTTCCTCTATCTCACCTATCTCACACCTATCTCTCCTCTCCTCTATCTCACCTATCTCACACCTATCTCTCCTCTCCTCTATCTCACCTATCTCTCACCTATATCTCCTATGTCACCTCTATATCCTATCTCCTATCCCACCCAGGGAACACAGACAGACAGACAGACAATTTCCTGTCTCGAAGCCTCAAGGGCGCTTGTCATCATAACAATGCTGTCCGCCCGACGCTTCTTACCCGGGGATTCATGGAGTGTCTTTAGTCCAGATGTATTATCTTAATTCCTGGCGAGTATGTTCAGTAGTTATATCATCCATTTATAGCCCCTCTTGCCACCCCATTAATCCTGCAGTTAAAACGGTGTATCCGCTGGTTCTGAGTCCACAGGAGCAGGGTGGGAACCTGTCTCTATAGCGACCGGTGGTGGGGATGGGAGATGGTGCACAGGAGCAGGATGGGAACCTGTCTCTATAGCGACCGGTGGTGGGGATGGGAGATGGTGCACAGGAGCAGGGTGGGAACCTGTCTCTATAGCCACCGGTGGTGGGGATGGGAGATGGTGCACAGGAGCAGGATGGGAACCTGTCTCTATAGCCACCGGTGGTGGGGATGGGAGATGGTGCACAGGAGCAGGATGGGAACCTGTCTCTATAGCGACCGGTGGTGGGGATGGGAGATGGTGCACAGGAGCAGGGTGGGAACCTGTCTCTATAGCGACCGGTGGTGGGGATGGGAGATGGTCCACAGGAGCAGGGTGAGAACCTGTCTCTATATACAGAACAGTGATAGGAATCTCTTGGTTGTCTCCCCCCCCTTCTCATCCCAAACCAAACGCTTTGACAGAACAGTGATAGGAATCTCTTGGTTGTTCCCCCCCATCTCATCTCAAACATCTTCTTCATTTAGTGAGATGGTTTAAACACAGGCAGTAGTCTACCAGACAAAACCTGCTGCTGTCCACTGCAGCGACATATTTCAAATGCTATATGAAATATATACTATATATAATACTATATGAAACATTTTAGCGTTTGTTTTAGCCAAGATGGCAAGCAATTGGTTTCATTGCTTCAGATACAAATACTTAAACTGGGCTTCATTGAGTGTAATCAGAATCAGAATCAGAATCAGAATTTGAACCCAGATCTGCTCCTTCAGATGTCAAGGCCCAGATCTGCTCCTTCAGATGTCAAGGCCCAGGTCTGCTCCTTCAGATGTCAAGGCCCAGGTCTGCTCCTTCAGATGTCAAGGCCCAGGTCTGCTCCTTCAGATGTCAAGGCCCAGATCTGCTCCTTCAGATGTCAAGGCCCAGATCTGCTCCTTCAGATGTCAAGGCCCAGATCTGCTCCTTCAGATGTCAAGGCCCAGATCTGCTCCTTCAGATGTCAAGGCCCAGATCTGCTCCTTCAGATGTCAAGGCCCAGGTCTGCCCCTTCAGATGTCAAGGCCCAGGTCTGCCCCTTCAGATGTCAAGGCCCAGGTCTGCTCCTTCAGATGTCAAGGCCCAGATCTGCTCCTTCAGATGTCAAGGCCCAGGTCTGCTCCTTCAGATGTCAAGGCCCAGATCTGCTCCTTCAGACGTCAAGGCCCAGATCTGCTCCTTCAGACGCCAAGGCCCAGATCTGCTCCTTTCAAGGCCCAGATCTGCTCCTTCAGACGTCAAGGCCCAGATCTGCTCCTTCAGACGTCAAGGCCCAGATCTGCTCCTTCAGATGTCAAGGCCCAGATCTGCTCCTTCAGGACGTCAAGGCCCAGATCTGCTCCTTCAAGGCCCAGATCTGCTCCTTCAGACGTCAAGGCCCAGGTCTGCTCCTTCAGACGTCAAGGCCCAGGTCTGCTCCTTCAGATGTCAGGCCCAGGTCTGCTCCTTCAGATGTCAAGGCCCAGGTCTGCTCCTTCAGATGTCAAGGCCCAGATCTGCTCCTTCAGATGTCAAGGCCCAGGTCTGCTCCTTCAGATGTCAAGGCCCAGGTCTGCTCCTTCAGATGTCAAGGCCCAGATCTGCTCCTTCAGATGTCAAGGCCCAGATCTGCTCCTTCAGATGTCAAGGCCCAGGTCTGCTCCTTCAGATGTCAAGGCCCAGATCTGCTCCTTCAGATGTCAAGGCCCAGGTCTGCTCCTTCAGATGTCAAGGCCCAGGTCTGCTCCTTCAGATGTCAAGGCCCAGGTCTGCTCCTTCAGATGTCAAGGCCCAGATCTGCTCCTTCAGATGTCAAGGCCCAGATCTGCTCCTTCAGATGTCAAGGCCCAGGTCTGCTCCTTCAGATGTCAAGGCCCAGGTCTGCTCCTTCAGATGTCAAGGCCCAGGGAGAAAGGCAGAAGGCCCCAGTAGTCATCGTTAATAAGTAACTGTCAGGGTCTCCCTGTGTCACGTTGTTTGTAATAATGGTCGGACCAAGACGCAGCACGATATGAGTTCCACATACTTCAATGTTAGTGAAACTTAACAAAACAATAAACGAAGAAACCGTGACTACTGAGGTGCACTATGTGCACTAACTCCCAACATAAACAATATCTCACCGGTGGAAAACATGCTACGTAAGTATGATCCCCAATTAGAGACAACGATAGCCAGCTGCCTCTAATTTGGAATCATACCAAAACCCCCAAAATAGAAAAAACAACCTAGAACCCCACATAGAAAATATAAACTAGTCTAACCCCCCCAGTCACGGCCTGACCTACTCCGCCATAGAAAATAAAGGCTCTCTAAGGTCAGGACGTGACATCCTGATCTGATTTTCTGAATGTTCAATTCATCAGACCCTCGCTCCAAAAGAGTGAGTTTTAACTCTGGGGGTCCGTGTGCATCACTAAACCTTCACCTGGTTGATGGAGAACAACGGAGGAGGGCAGGTAGAGGAAGAGAAAAGAAAGAGGGGAGGTGAGACGGAAGGAGGATGTTGGCTGTTTGGTTTAGTTGGGTTGGGATAGGGGGAGAGAAACACAAGAGAGGGGTACAGAAGGAGAAGGGTGAGACGGGAAAGTGGGGGAGAGGTTGCCGTGGCATCAGAACAGAGGGTCTGAATGGCACCTGTCAGGGGGTGATAAACGAGGCCCTCTGCCCTTCAATTCCCCACCCTGTCACTCACACCCAGGGCATTAATCTTCATCGGGCTCTTGTCAGGTCAGACCCCACTACACACTCACATAGGCACACACTCACACACACACTATCTTCCTCATCGGGCTGGATCTGTGTGTGTGTGTGCTTGTGTGTGTTTGAATATGTGAATATGTGAGTCAATTTCAGTACAGCGGGAATGGAGAAAGGGCCGGACAAGTGGGGGCATGAAGACGAGACCCCCCCGACAAAAAAAAAATGGTCTCATTGTCAACGCCAGGATCTATTTGCATAATTTATTATGATTCACAAGATTCACTGAAGAACCTTCACCCCCCTGTGTGAGAGGTGAGTAGAGGAGCTGGGGCAGTGTGTGTGTGTGTGTGTGTGTGTGTGTGTGTGTGTGTGTG
This sequence comes from Oncorhynchus gorbuscha, assembly GCF_021184085.1. Lineage (NCBI taxonomy): Eukaryota > Metazoa > Chordata > Actinopteri > Salmoniformes > Salmonidae > Oncorhynchus > Oncorhynchus gorbuscha. Next base: position 29,868 of record NW_025748210.1, on the reverse strand, counting down.
TGTGTGTGTGTGTGTGTGTGTGTGTGTGTGTGTGTGTGTGTGTGTGTGTGTGTGTGTGTGTGTGTGTGTGTGTGTGTGTGTGTGTGTGTGTGTGTGTGTGTGTGTGTAAAATTGCAAGGCTTGAAGGGTTGCAGGGGTGTGAGTGAAGAGACAGATGGAGAGTGGGAGATGCTACCGGCCGTGTTACCACCCTTCCCCAAACAACTCTACCCCACACCACTCACAGGAGCCAACCAGGAGAGCCCGTCCACATCCTCACAAACCAATCAAATAGCTGGCAGTTCCATTACAGAGTAATAAAGGGACATTCATCATTCAATTAGGCATCTGTCATGGATTCACAAAGAGGAGAGGGGGGAAACTTCTAACCTGGAGCACAGCGGATAAAGAAGCAGAGAGAGGAAGTACGAGAGAGAGAGAGAGAGAGAGAGAGAGAGAGAGAGAGAGAGAGAGAGAGAGAGAGAGAGAGAGAGAGAAAGAGAGAAAGAAAGAGAGAGAGAGAGAGAGAGAGAAAGAGAGAGAGAGAGAAACAGAGAGAAAGAGAGAGAGAGAGAAACAGAGAGAAGAGAGAGAGAGAGAGAGAGAGAGAGAGAGAGAGAGAGAGAGAGAGAGACAGAGAGACAGAGAGACAGAGAGAGAGAGAGAGAGAGAGAGAGAGAGAGAGAGAGAGAGAGAGAGAGAGAGAGAGAGAGAGAGAGAGAGAGAGAGAGAAACATTGAAAGACAGAGAGAGTGGGACGAAGGAGAGAGAGAGGGGGAGGAAGGAGAGAGAAAGAGACATTGAAAGACAGAGAGTGAAAGGAAGGAGAGAGACACATTGAAAGACAGAGAGAGTGGGAGGAAGGAGAGAGAGACATTGAAAGAAAGAGAGAGTGGGAGGAAGGAGAGAGAGACATTGAAAGACAGAGAGAGTGGGAGGAAGGAGAGAGAGAGACATTGAAAGACAGAGAGAGTGGGAGGAAGGAGAGAGAGACATTGAAAGACAGAGAGAGGGGGAGGAAGGAGAGAGAGACATTGAAAGACAGAGAGAGTGGGAGGAAGGAGAGAGAGAGACATTGAAAGACAGAGAGAGTGAGAGGAAGGAGAGAGAGGGGGAGGAAGGAGAGAGAGATACATTGAAAGACAGAGAGAGTGGGAGGAAGGAGAGAGAGAGACATTGAAAGACAGAGAGAGTGGGAGGAAGGAGAGAGAGACATTGAAAGACAGAGAGAGGAAGAGGAAGGAGAGAGAGAGACATTGAAAGACAGAGAGAGTGGGAGGAAGGAGAGAGAGAGACATTGAAAGACAGAGAGAGTGGGAGGAAGGAGAGAGAGATACATTGAAAGACAGAGAGAGTGGGAGGAAGGAGAGAGGGAGACATTGAAAGACAGAGAGAGTGGGAGGAAGGAGAGAGGGGGGGAGGAAGGAGAGAGAGATACATTGAAAGACAGAGAGAGTGGGAGGAAGGAGAGAGAGAGACATTGAAAGACAGAGAGAGTGGGAGGAAGGAGAGAGAGACATTGAAAGACAGAGAGAGTGGGAGGAAGGAGAGAGAGAGACATTGAAAGACAGAGAGAGTGGGAGGAAGGAGAGAGAGAGACATTGAAAGACAGAGAGAGTGGGAGGAAGGAGAGAGAGAGACATTGAAAGACAGAGAGAGTAGGAGGAAGGAGAGAGAGACATTGAAAGACAGAGAGGGGGAGGAAGGAGAGAGAGAGACATTGAAAGACAGAGAGAGTAGGAGGAAGGAGAGAGAGACATTGAAAGACAGAGAGAGGGGGAGGAAGGAGAGAGAGAGACATTGAAAGACAGAGAGAGGGGGAGGAAGGAGAGAGAGAGACATTGAAAGACAGAGAGAGGGGGAGGAAGGAGAGAGAGAGACATTGAAAGACAGAGAGAGGGGGGAGGAAGGAGAGAGAGACATTGAAAGACAGAGAGAGGGGAGGAAGGAGAGAGGGGAGGAAGGAGAGAGAGACATTGAAAGACAGAGAGTGAGAGGAAGGAGAGAGAGAGAAGATGCTTATGGCAGGAGAATGAAGGCGAAAGGGTCACGATATTCATACAGCTAATTACATTGCCATTGTCTTGACAGAGTTATGACTATCATTGAGCTCTACAGTAATGGGGAGTCTGGAACAACATGTCACATGAGGAATTGTGTTGTATAAATACCACAGCACACAGAATATTGGTATATCCAAATCAATTCAATCACTTTTTGACCATATCTCTCTGTTTGGGTGTTTGTGTATCATACTCTACCACTACCAACACATTCCCCCTCTCTCCCTCTACCACTACCAACACATTCCCCCTATCTCCCTCTACCACTACCAACACATTCCCCCTATCTCCCTCTACCACTACCAACACATTCCCCTCTCTCCCTCTACCACTACCAACACATTCCCCCTCTCTACCACTACCAACACATTCCCCCTCTCTCCCTCTACCACTACCAACACATTCCCCCCTCTCCCTCTACCACTACCAACACATTCCCCCTATCTCCCTCTACCACTACCAACACATTCCCCCTACCACTCTCCCTCTACCACTACCAACACATTCCCCCCCTCTCCCTCTACCACTACCAACACATTCCCCTCTCTCCCTCTACCACTACCAACACATTCCCCTCTCTCCCTCTACCACTACCAAACATTTCCCCCTCTCTCCCTCTACCACTACCAACACATTCCCCTATCCCTCTACCAACCACTACCAAACACATTCCCCTCATCTCCCTCTACCACTACCAACACATTCCCCCTATCTCCCTACCACTACCAACACATTCCCCCTCTCTCCCTCTACCACTACCAACACATTCCCCCTCTCTCCCTCTACCACTACCAACCATTCCCCCTATCTCCCTCTACCACTACCAACACATTCCCCCTCTCTCCTCTACCACTACCAACACATTCCCCTCTCTCCCTCTACCACTACCAACACATTCCCCCTATCTCCCTCTACCACTACCAACACATTCCCCCTCTCTCCCTCTACCACTACCAACACATTCCCCCTATCTCCCTCTACCACTACCAACACATTCCCCTATCTCCCTCTACCACTACCAACACATTCCCCTATCTCCCTCTACCACTACCAACACATTCCCCTATCTCCCTCTACCACTACCAACACATTCCCCTCTCTCCCTCTACCACTACCAACACATTCCCCCTCTCTCCCTCTACCACTACCAACACATTCCCCCTCTCTCCCTCTACCACTACCAACACATTCCCCCTCTCCCTCTACCACTACCAACACATTCCCCCTCTCCTCTACCACTACCAACACATTCCCCCTCTCCCTCTACCACTACCAACACATTCCCCCTCTCTCCTCTACCACTACCAACACATTCCCCCTCTCTCCCTCTACCACTACCAACACATTCCCCCTCTCCCTCTACCACTACCAACACATTCCCCCTCTCTCCCTCTACCACTACCAACACATTCCCCCTCTCTCCCTCTACCACTACCAACACATTCCCCCTCTCTCCTCTACCACTACCAACACATTCCCCTCTCCCTCTACCACTACCAACACATTCCCTATCTCCCTCTACCACTACCAACACATTCCCCCTCTCTCCCTCTACCACTACCAACACATTCCCCCTATCTCCCTCTACCACTACCAACACATTCCCCCTATCTCCCTCTACCACTACCAACACATTCCCCCTATCTCCTCTACCACTACCAACACATTCCCCCTATCTCCTCTACCACTACCAACACATTCCCCCTCATCCTCCTACCACTACCAACACATTCCCCCTCTCCTCTACCACTACCAACACATTCCCCCTCTCTCTAACACTACCACTACCAACACATTCCCCCTCTCTCCCTCTACCACTACCAACACATTCCCCTATCTCCCTACCACTACCAACACATTCCCCCTATCTCCCTCTACCACTACCAACACATTCCCCTCTCTCCCTCTACCACTACCAACACATTCCCCCTATCTCCCTCTACCACTACCAACACATTCCCCCTCTCTCCCTCTACCACTACCAACACATTCCCCCTCTCTCCCTCTACCACTACCAACACATTCCCCCTCTCCCTCTACCACTACCAACACATTCCCCTCTCTCCCTCTACCACTACCAACACATTCCCCCTCTCTCCCTCTACCACTACCAACACATTCCCCTCTCCCCTCTACCACTACCAACACATTCCCCCTCTCTCCCTCTACCACTACCAACACATTCCCCTCTCTCCCTCTACCACTACCAACACATTCCCCCTCTCTCCCTCTACCACTACCAACACATTCCCCCCTCTCCCTCTACCACTACCAACACATTCCCCTCTCTCCCTCTACCACTACCAACACATTCCCCTCTCCCTCTACCACTACCAACACATTCCCCCTCTCTCCCTCTACCACTACCAACACATTCCCCCTCTCTCCCTCTACCACTACCAACACATTCCCCTCTCTCCCTCTACCACTACCAACACATTCCCCCTCTCCCTCTACCACTACCAACACATTCCCCCTATCTCCTCTACCACTACCAACACATTCCCCCTATCTCCCTCTACCACTACCAACACATTCCCCCTATCTCCCTCTACCACTACCAACATTCCCCATCTCCTCTACCACTACCAACACATTCCCCTCTCTCCCTCTACCACTACCAACACATTCCCCCTCTCTCCTCTACCACTACCAACACATTCCCCCTATCTCCCTCTACCACTACCAACACATTCCCCCTCTCTCCCTCTACCACTACCAACACATTCCCCTATCTCCCTCTACCACTACCAACACATTCCCCCTATCTCCCTCTACCACTACCAACACATTCCCCCTCTCTCCTCTACCACTACCAACACATTCCCCCTATCTCCTCTACCACTACCAACACATTCCCCCTATCTCCCCTACCACTACCAACACATTCCCCCTATCTCCCTCTACCACTACCAACACATTTCCCCTCTCCCTCTACCACTACCAACACATTCCCCCTCTCTCCCTCTACCACTACCAACACATTCCCCCCCTCTCTCCCTCTACCACTACCAACACATTCCCCCTATCTCCCTCTACCACTACCAACACATTCCCCTCTCTCCCTCTACCACTACCAACACATTCCCCCATTCCCCTCTCCCTCTACCACTACCAACACATTCCCCCTATCTCCTCTACCACTACCAACACATTCCCCTATCTCCCTCTACCACTACCAACACATTCCCCTATCTCCCCTACCACTACCAACACATTCCCCTATCTCCCTCTACCACTACCAACACATTCCCCCTATCTCCCTCTACCACTACCAACACATTCCCCCTCTCTACCTCTACCACTACCAACACATTCCCCCTCTCTCCCTCTACCACTACCAACACATTCCCCCTCCTCTCCCTCTACCACTACCAACACATTCCCCTCTCTCCCTCTACCACTACCAACACATTCCCCCCTACCAACACATTTCCCCCTCTCTCCCTCTACCACTACCAACACATTCCCCCTCTCTCCCTCTACCACTACCAACACATTCCCCTATCTCCCTCTACCACTACCAACACATTCCCCCTCCCCTCTACCATACCAACACATTCCCCCTCTCTCCCCTACCACTACCAACACATTCCCCCTCTCTCCTCTACCACTACCAACACATTCCCCCTATCTCCCTCTACCACTACCAACACATTCCCCTCTCTCCCTCTACCACTACCAACACATTCCCCCTCTCTCCCTCTACCACTACCAACACATTCCCCCTCTCTCCCTCTACCACTACCAACACATTCCCCCTCTCTCCCTCTACCACTACCAACACATTCCCCCTCTCTCCCTCTACCACTACTGCAACACATTCCCCTCTCTCCCTCTACCACTACCCATTCCCCCTCTCTCCCTCTACCACTACCAACACATTCCCCCTCTCTCCCTCTACCACTACCAACACATTCCCCCTATCTCCCTCTACCACTACCAACACATTCCCCCTATCTCCTCTACCACTACCAACATTCCCCCCTCTCCCTCTACCACTATCCTATCTCCCTCTACCACTACCAACACATTCCCCCTATCTCCCTCTACCACTACCAACACATTCCCCCTATCTCCCTCTACCACTACCAACACATTCCCCCTATCTCCCTCTACCACTACCAACACATTCCCCTATATCCCTCTACCACTACCAACACATTCCCCTATCTCCCTCTACCACTACCAACACATTCCCCCTATCTCCCTCTACCACTACCAACACACATCTCTCTACCACTACCAACACATTCCCCCTCTCTCCCTCTACCACTACCAACACATTCCCCTATCTCCCTCTACCACTACTAACACATTCCCCCTCTCTCCCTCTACCACTACCAACACATTCCCCCTCTCTCCTCTACCAACACATTCCCCCTATCTCCCTCTACCACTACCAACACATTCCCCCTATATCCATCTACCACTACCAACACATTCCCCCTCTCTCCCTCTACCACTACCAACACATTCCCCTATCTCCCTCTACCACTACCAACACATTCCCCTATCTCCCTCTCTACCAACACATTCCCCTATCTCCCTCTACCACTACCAACACACATCTTCCTCTACCACTACCAACACCCCCTATCTCCCTCTACCACTACCAACACATTCCCCTATCTCCTCTACCACTACCAACACATTCCCCCTCTACCACTACCAACACATTCCCCCTCTCTCCCTCTACCACTACCAACACATTCCCCCTATCTCCCTCTACCACTACCAACACATTCCCCCTCTCTACTCTACACTACCAACACATTCCCCATCTCCCTCTACCACACCAACACCCCCTATCTCCCTCTACCACTACCAACACATTCCCCCTCTCTCCCTCTACCACTACCAACACATTCCCCTATCTCCCTCTACCACTACCAACACATTCCCCCTATCTCCCTCTACCACTACCAACACATTCCCCCATTCCCTCCCACTACCAACACATTCCCCTATCTCCTCTACCACTACCAACACATCCCCTATCTCCCTCTACCACTACCAACACATTCCCCTATCTCCCTCTACCAACATATCTCCCTCTACCACTACCAACACATTCCCCTATCTCCCTCTACCAACATATCTCCCTCTACCACTACCAACACATTCCCCTATCTCCCTCTACCACTACCAACACATTCCCCTTAACACATTCCCCTATCTCCCTCTACCAACACATCCCCCTCTACCACTAACAACATTCCCCTATCTCCCTCTACCAACATATCTCCCTCTACCACTACCAACACATTCCCCCTATATCCCTCTACCACTACCAACACATTCCCTATCTCCCTCTACCAACATATCTCCCCTCTACCACTACCAACACATTCCCCCTATATCCCTCTACCACTACCAACACATTCCCCCTCTCTCCTCTACCACTACCAACACATTCCCCTATCTCCCTCTACCAACATATCTCCCTCTACCACTACCAACATTCCCCTATATCCATCTACCACTACCAACACATTCCCCCTCTCTCCCTCTACCACTACCAACACATTCCCCTATCTCCCTCTACCAACATATCTCCCTCTACCACTACCAAACATTCTCCTATCTCTCTCTACAGCTAACAACACATTCCCCTATCTCCCTCTACCACTACCAACACATTCCCCCTATCTCCCTCTACCACTACCAACACATTCCCCTATCTCCTCTACCACTACCAACACATTTCCCCTCTCTCCCTCTACCACTACCAACACATTCCCCTTATCTCCCTCTACCACTACCAACACATTCCCCCTATCTCCCTCTACCACTACCAACACATTCCCCTATCTCCCTCTACCACTACCAACACATTTTCCCCCTATCTCCCTCTACCACTACCAACACATTCCCCTATCTTCCTCTACCACTACCAACACATTCCCCCTATCTCCCTCTACCACTACCAACACATTCCCCTATCTCCTCTACCACTACCAACACATTCCCCCCTCTCTCACTACCAACACATTCCCCCTCTACCACTACCAACACATTCCCCCTATCTCCCTCTACCACTACCAACACATTCCCCCTATCTCCCTCTACCACTAACACATTCCCCCTATATCTACCACTAACACATTCCTCCATATCCCTCTACCACTAACAACATTTTCCCCCATCTCTCTCTACCCTTTGACCCTATCTCTCTCTACCCTTTGACCCCATCTCTCTCTACCCTTTGACCCTATCTCTCTCTACCCTTTGACCCCATCTCTCTCTACCCTTTGACCCCATCTCTCTCTACCCTTTGACCCCATCTCTCTCTACCCTTTGACCCCATCTCTCTCTACCCTTTGACCCCATCTCTCTCTACCCTTTGACCCCATCTCTCTCTACCCTTTGACCCCATCTCTCTCTACCCTTTGACCCCATCTCTCTCTACCTTTTGACCCTATCTCTCTCTACCTTTTGACCCTATCTCTGTCTACCCTTTAACCCTATCTCTGTCTCTCTGTGTCCTCTGTTTTCTTCTGCCTTTTCTGTTATTTTCTCCAAATCTTGACATTCATGACCTCTGCCTCCCTGTGTTTTCATTACCCTCTGTGTGCCTAATCTCTCCCTGTTCCTCTCCCTACATCCCCTCTATTTCTCTCTCTCTTTCAGACTATCTAATGCCAGCTGTTTTTAAAGCCCCTGTGGTCCTTTCCCTTCCATTCCTTCCTCCCGCCATCCCTCCCTGCCTCCCCAGTCCCTAGCTGGGAGAATGAGCTCCTGTTAAATAATATATCATGATAAATGATAATTGCTACGCTTTTTTGTTCCCGTTGTTTAATGAGCCCCATAAATTAGAAATGATGCAGCTGACAGTGTTTGTCGGAACAGACCAGACATAAATACGTCCTGGCAAAGAGCGAGAGACAACGTTATCTTCAGAGAGTGAAAACCACGGAGTAAAGTTCTCTGCTCCAGATCAACTTCCGTTTAACTGACTTTCGTCTTTGTCAGGAATTGCGTATGTAAAGTACATTCCTCTAAGGGCTTTGCCGGTGTTGCCGAACGGTGTTTTCCTGGTTACGGAAACTATTCCTCTTCATGTGCTGTGTTTCGTTCGTCCCTTTGATGACGTGGCCAATCTAAGGATGTGTCTGAAAAACGTTGCTTGCTTCTTCCGTCCTTGTTTCCTCAAATCCTTGCCTCTAGGAACCAAGGTCCCTCCCTATGACTTCCTCCTCCAATGAGAGGGATAGAGGAAACAAGGAACGAGGAAGTAAAGGTTTGATGTCTTGTAATGTTTTCAGACACAGCCAGAGTCTGGGGAAAAAGGAGGGTTTGAGCAAAAGTCAGAGGTCAATCTGATTTCTGACGAAACAGAACCCACCCTGACACTCATTCTTTATTAAAAGGTGCATCACAAAAAATATTTCCCCTTTCAGCGCATCACAACAACTATTCCTCCCTTGTTTCCTTAACCCACCCACACCCCACACACACACACACACACACACACACACACACACACACACACACACACACACACACACACACACACACACACACACCCCATCCACGTTCAAGCTTCGCAATAATGATCATCAGTCCTAATCACAATCTATAGCTGTTCCACAAAGGAACGATCTGTCATATACCGGATCCTTATTCCACAGTTTGTAAAAACACACACACACACACACACACACACACACACACACACACACACACACACACACACACACACACACACACACACACACACACACACACACACACACAGCAGAACTGGGCTGCGGTTGGAACACCGCCATTTGAGCGTCGCTCTGTCCCTGTCAGACATCAAACGGGGCCGCTGGCCGCCGGTCATACACACACACACACACACACACACACACACACACACACACACACACACACACACACACACACACACACACACACACACACACACACACACACACACACACACACACACACCACACACACCAACCCACACACACACCAACCCACACACACACCAACCCACACACACACCAACCCACACACACACACACACGCCCTCCCTGGAGAGATCCCTGATTGAATCCTGGCACCAGCACCAAACAGCTGCTTCAAACAAAAGACATCTGCATATTTCATAAATTAATGTTGCAACCTGCCAAAACCTGTGTGTGTGTGTTTGCATGTGTGTGCTTGTGTGGGTGTGTGTGTGTGGGTGTGTTTGTGCGCGCGTGCGAGCAAGAGGAGGGAGTATCTACTTTTGTATTTAATTAGATAAAGTTTACAAGCTTTCAAAGAGTTAGACATTAGCATGAAGAAGAAGAGCAGGACGGGGCTCTCTTGGGCTGGGAGGAGGAGACTAGGAGACAAGTCACAGAACACAAACAGACAGCTCTTGGGCTGGGAGGGGAGGAGACTAGGAGACAAGTCACAGAACACAAACAGACAGCTCTTGGGCTGGGAGGAGGAGACTAGGAGACAAGTCACAGAACACAAACAGACAGCTCTTGGGCTGGGAGGGGGAGGAGACTAGGAGACAAGTCACAGAACACAAACAGACAGCTCTTGGGCTGGGAGGAGGAGACTAGGAGACAAGTCACAGAACACAAACAGACAGCTCTTGGGCTGGGAGGAGGAGACTAGGAGACAAGTCACAGAACACAAACAGACAGCTCTTGGGCTGGGAGGGGAGGAGACTAGGAGACAAGTCACAGAACACAAACAGACAGCTCTTGGGCTGGGAGGGAGGAGACTAGGAGACAAGTCACAGAACACAAACAGACAGCTCTTGGGCTGGGAGGGGAGGAGACTAGGAGACAAGTCACAGAACACAAACAGACAGCTCTTGGGCTGGGAGGGGAGGAGACTAGGAGACAAGTCACAGAACACAAACAGACAGCTCTTGGGCTGGGAGGAGGAGACTAGGAGACAAGTCACAAAACACAAACAGACAGCTCTGGGCTGAGAGGGGGAGACTAGGAGACAAGTCACAGAACAGAAACAGACAGCTCTTGGGCTGAGAGGGGAGGAGACTAGGAGACAAGTCACAGAACACAAACAGACAGGATGGGGCTGGGAGGAGGAGACTAGGAGACAAGTCACAGAACAGAGACAGCTCTTGGGCTGAGAGGGGAGGAGACTAGGAGACAAGTCACAGAACAGAAACAGACAGCTCTTGGGCTGGGAGGGGAGGAGACTAGGAGACAAGTCACAGAACACAAACAGACAGCTCTTGGGCTGGGAGGAGGAGACTAGGAGACAAGTCACAGAACAGAAACAGACAGCTCTTGGGCTGAGAGGGGGAGACTAGGAGACAAGTCACAAACACAAACAGACAGCTCTGGGCTGAGAGGGGGAGACTAGGAGACAAGTCACAGAACAGAAACAGACAGCTCTTGGGCTGAGAGGGGAGGAGACTAGGAGACAAGTCACAGAACAGAAACAGACAGCTCTTGGGCTGGGAGGGAGGAGACTAGGAGACAAGTCACAGAACAGAAACAGACAGCTCTTGGGCTGAGAGGGGAGGAGACTAGGAGACAAGTCACAGAACAGAAACAGACAGCTCTTGGGCTGGGAGGGGAGGAGACTAGGAGACAAGTCACAGAACAGAAACAGACAGCTCTTGGGCTGGGAGGAGGAGACTAGGAGACAAGTCACAGAACAGAGACAGCTTTTTGGGCTGGGAGGGGAGGAGACTAGGAGACAAGTCATAGAACAGAAACAGACAGCTCTTGGGCTGAGGGGGAGACTAGAGAGACAAGTCACAGAACAGAAACAGACAGCTCTTGGGCTGAGAGGGGAGGAGACTAGGAGACAAGTCACAGAACAGAAACAGACAGCTCTTGGGCTGGGAGGAGGAGACTAGGAGACAAGTCACAGAACAGAAACAGACAGCTCTTGGGCTGGGAGGAGGAGACTAGAGACAAGTCACAGAACAGAAACAGACAGCTCTTGGGCTGGGAGGGGAGGAGACTAGGAGACAAGTCACAGAACAGAAACAGACAGCTCTTGGGCTGAGAGGGAGGAGACTAGGAGACAAGTCACAGAACAGAAAGAGACAGCTCTTGGGCTGGGAGGAGGAGACTAGGAGACAAGAACAGAACAGAGACAGCTCTTGGGCTGAGAGGGGAGGAGACTAGGAGACAAGTCACAGAACAGAAACAGACAGCTCTTGGGCTGGGAGGGGAGGAGACTAGGAGACAAGTCACAGAACAGAAACAGACAGCTCTTGGGCTGGGAGGGGAGGAGACAAGTCACAGAACAGAAACAGACAGCTCTGGGCTGAGAGGGGAGGAGACTAGGAGACAAGTCACAGAACAGAAACAGACAGCTCTTGGGCTGGGAGGAGGAGACTAGGAGACAAGTCACAGAACACAAACAGACAGCTCTTGGGCTGGGAGGGGAGGAGGGAGACAAGTCACAGAACACAAACAGACAGGAGACTAGGAGACAAGTCACAGAACACAAACAGACAGCTCTTGGGCTGGGAGGAGGAGACTAGGAGACAAGTCACAGAACACAAACAGACAGCTCTTGGGCTGGAGACTAGGAGACAAGTCACAGAACACAAACAGACAGCTCTTGGGCTGGGAGGGGAGGAGACTAGGAGACAAGTCACAGAACACAAACAGACAGCTCTTGGGCTGGGAGGAGGAGACTAGGAGACAAGTCACAGAACACAAACAGACAGCTCTTGGGCTGGGAGGGGAGGAGACTAGGAGACAAGTCACAGAACACAAACAGACAGCCTTGGGCTGGGAGGGGAGGAGACTAGAGACAAGTCACAAAACACAAACAGACAGCTCTTGGGCTGAGAGGGGGGAGACTAGGAGACAAGTCACAGAACAGAAACAGACAGCTCTTGGGCTGAGAGGGGAGGAGACTAGAGACAAGTCACAGAACACAAAACAGACAGGATGGGGCTGGGAGGGGAGGAGACTAGAGACAAGTCACAGAACAGACAGCTCTTGGGCTGAGAGGGGAGGAGACTAGAGACAAGTCACAGAACAGAAACAGACAGCTCTTGGGCTGGGAGGGGAGGAGACTAGAGACAAGTCACAGAACACAAACAGACAGCTCTTGGGCTGGGAGGGGAGGAGACTAGGAGACAAGTCACAGAACAGAAACAGACAGCTCTTGGGCTGAGAGGGGGAGACTAGGAGACAAGTCACAAAACACAAACAGACAGCTCTTGGGCTGAGAGGGGGAGACTAGGAGACAAGTCACAGAACAGAAACAGACAGCTCTTGGGCTGAGAGGGGAGGAGACTAGAGACAAGTCACAGAACAGAAACAGACAGCTCTTGGGCTGGGAGGGGAGGAGACTAGGAGACAAGTCACAGAACAGAAACAGACAGCTCTTGGGCTGAGAGGGAGGAGACTAGAGACAAGTCACAGAACAGAAACAGACAGCTCTTGGGCTGGGAGGGAGGAGACTAGAGACAAGTCACAGAACAGAAACAGACAGCTCTTGGGCTGGGAGGAGGAGACTAGAGACAAGTCACAGAACAGAGACAGCTTTTGGGCTGGGAGGGAGGAGACTAGGAGACAAGTCATAGAACAGAAACAGACAGCTCTTGGGCTGAGAGGGGGAGACTAGGAGACAAGTCACAGAACAGAAACAGACAGCTCTGGGCTGGGAGGGGAGGAGACTAGAGACAAGTCACAGAACAGAAACAGACAGCTCTTGGGCTGAGAGGGAGGAGACTAGAGACAAGTCACAGAACAGAAACAGACAGCTCTTGGGCTGGGAGGGAGGAGACTAGGAGACAAGTCACAGAACAGAAACAGACAGCTCTTGGGCTGGGAGGGGAGGAGACAAGTCACAGAACAGAAACAGACAGCTCTTGGGCTGAGAGGGAGGAGACTAGAGACAAGTCACAGAACAGAAACAGACAGCTCTTGGGCTGGGAGGAGGAGACAAGTCACAGAACAGAAACAGACAGCTCTTGGGCTGAGAGGGGAGGAGACTAGGAGACAAGTCACAGAACAGAAACAGACAGCTCTTGGGCTGGGAGGGGAGGAGACTAGGAGACAAGTCACAGAACAGAAACAGACAGCTCTTGGGCTGGGAGGGGAGGAGACAAGTCACAGAACAGAAACAGACAGCTCTTGGGCTGGGAGGGGAGGAGACAAGTCACAGAACAGAAACAGACAGCTCTTGGGCTGGGAGGGGAGGAGACTAGGAGACAAGTCACAGAACACAAACAGACAGCTCTTGGGCTGGGAGGGGAGGAGACTAGGAGACAAGTCACAGAACACAAACAGACAGCTCTTGGGCTGGGAGGGGAGGAGACTAGGAGACAAGTCACAGAACACAAACAGACAGCTCTTGGGCTGGGAGGAGGAGACTAGGAGACAAGTCACAGAACACAAACAGACAGCTCTTGGGCTGGGAGGGAGGAGACAGACAAGTCACAGAACACAAACAGACAGCTCTTGGGCTGGGAGGGGAGGAGACTAGGAGACAAGTCACAGAACACAAACAGACAGCTCTTGGGCTGGGGGGGAGGAGACTAGGAGACAAGTCACAAAACACAAACAGACAGCTCTTGGGCTGAGAGGGGGGGAGACTAGGAGACAAGTCACAGAACAGAAACAGACAGCTCTTGGGCTGAGAGGGGAGGAGACTAGGAGACAAGTCACAGAACACAAACAGACAGGATGGGGCTGGGAGGGGAGGAGACTAGGAGACAAGTCACAGAACAGAGACAGCTCTTGGGCTGAGAGGGGAGGAGACTAGGAGACAAGTCACAGAACAGAAACAGACAGCTCTTGGGCTGGGAGGGGAGGAGACTAGGAGACAAGTCACAGAACACAAACAGACAGCTCTTGGGCTGGGAGGGGAGGAGACAGAGAGACAAGTCACAGAACAGAAACAGACAGCCTTGGGCTGAGAGGGGGGAGAGAGACAAGTCACAAAACACAAACAGACAGCTCTTGGGCTGAGGGGAGGAGACTAGGAGACAAGTCACAGAACAGAAACAGACAGCTCTTGGGCTGGGAGGGAGGAGACTAGGAGACAAGTCACAGAACAGAAACAGACAGCTCTTGGGCTGGGAGGGAGGAGACTAGGAGACAAGTCACAGAACAGAAACAGACAGCTCTTGGGCTGGGAGGGAGGAGACTAGAGACAAGTCACAGAACAGAAACAGACAGCTCTTGGGCTGGGAGGGGAGGAGACTAGGAGACAAGTCACAGAACAGAGACAGCTTTTGGGCTGGGAGGAGGAGACTAGGAGACAAGTCATAGAACAGAAACAGACAGCTCTTGGGCTGAGAGGGGGGAGACTAGGAGACAAGTCACAGAACAGAAACAGACAGCTCTTGGGCTGAGAGGGGAGGAGACTAGGAGACAAGTCACAGAACAGAAACAGACAGCTCTTGGGCTGGGAGGAGGAGACTAGGAGACAAGTCACAGAACAGAAACAGACAGCTCTTGGGCTGAGAGGGGAGGAGACTAGGAGACAAGTCACAGAACAGAAACAGACAGCTCTTGGGCTGGGAGGGAGGAGACTAGGAGACAAGTCACAGAACAGAAACAGACAGCTCTTGGGCTGAGAGGGGAGGAGACTAGGAGACAAGTCACAGAACAGAAAGAGACAGCTCTTGGGCTGGGAGGGGAGGAGACTAGGAGACAAGTCACAGAACAGAGACAGCTCTTGGGCTGAGAGGGGAGGAGACTAGGAGACAAGTCACAGAACAGAAACAGACAGCTCTTGGGCTGGGAGGGGAGGAGACTAGGAGACAAGTCACAGAACAGAAACAGACAGCTCTTGGGCTGGGAGGGGAGGAGACAAGTCACAGAACAGAAACAGACAGCTCTTGGGCTGAGAGGGGAGGAGACTAGGAGACAAGTCACAGAACAGAAACAGACAGCTCTTGGGCTGAGAGGGGGGGAGACTAGGAGACAAGTCACAAAACACAAACAGACAGCTCTTGGGCTGAGAGGGGGGGAGACTAGGAGACAAGTCACAGAACAGAAACAGACAGCTCTTGGGCTGAGAGGGGAGGAGACTAGGAGACAAGTCACAGAACAGAAACAGACAGCTCTTGGGCTGGGAGGGGAGGAGACTAGGAGACAAGTCACAGAACAGAAACAGACAGCTCTTGGGCTGAGAGGGGAGGAGACTAGGAGACAAGTCACAGAACAGAAACAGACAGCTCTTGGGCTGGGAGGAGGAGACTAGGAGACAAGTCACAGAACAGAAACAGACAGCTCTTGGGCTGGGAGGAGGAGACTAGGAGACAAGTCACAGAACAGAGACAGCTTTTGGGCTGGGAGGGGAGGAGACTAGGAGACAAGTCATAGAACAGAAACAGACAGCTCTTGGGCTGAGAGGGGGAGACTAGAGACAAGTCACAGAACAGAAACAGACAGCTCTTGGGCTGAGAGGAGGAGACTAGGAGACAAGTCACAGAACAGAAACAGACAGCTCTTGGGCTGGGAGGGAGGAGACTAGGAGACAAGTCACAGAACAGAAACAGACAGCTCTTGGGCTGAGAGGGAGGAGACTAGGAGACAAGTCACAGAACAGAAACAGACAGCTCTTGGGCTGGGAGGGGAGGAGACTAGGAGACAAGTCACAGAACAGAAACAGACAGCTCTTGGGCTGAGAGGGGAGGAGACTAGGAGACAAGTCACAGAACAGAAAGAGACAGCTCTTGGGCTGGGAGGGGAGGAGACTAGAGACAAGTCACAGAACAGAGACAGCTCTTGGGCTGAGAGGGGAGGAGACTAGGAGACAAGTCACAGAACAGAAACAGACAGCTCTTGGGCTGGGAGGGAGGAGACTAGGAGACAAGTCACAGAACAGAAACAGACAGCTCTTGGGCTGGGAGGAGGAGACAAGTCACAGAACAGAAACAGACAGCTCTTGGGCTGAGAGGGGAGGAGACTAGGAGACAAGTCACAGAACAGAAACAGACAGCTCTTGGGCTGGGAGGGAGGAGACTAGGAGACAAGTCACAGAACAGAAACAGACAGCTCTTGGGCTGAGAGGGGAGGAGACTAGGAGACAAGTCACAGAACAGAAACAGACAGCTCTTGGGCTGGGAGGGGAGGAGACTAGGAGACAAGTCACAGAACAGAAACAGACAGCTCTTGGGCTGAGAGGGGAGGAGACTAGAGACAAGTCACAGAACAGAAAGAGACAGCTCTTGGGCTGGGAGGGAGGAGACTAGGAGACAAGTCACAGAACAGAGACAGCTTTTGGGCTGGGAGGGGAGGAGACTAGGAGACAAGTCACAGAACAGAAACAGACAGCTCTTGGGCTGGGAGGAGGAGACTAGGAGACAAGTCACAGAACAGAGACAGCTTTTGGGCTGGGAGGAGGAGACTAGGAGACAAGTCATAGAACAGAAACAGACAGCTCTTGGGCTGAGAGGGGGAGACTAGGAGACAAGTCACAGAACAGAAACAGACAGCTCTTGGGCTGAGAGGGGAGAGACTAGGAGACAAGTCACAGAACAGAAACAGACAGCTCTTGGGCTGGGAGGGGAGGAGACTAGGAGACAAGTCACAGAACAGAAACAGACAGCTCTTGGGCTGAGAGGGGAGGAGACTAGAGACAAGTCACAGAACAGAAAACAGACAGCTCTTGGGCTGGGAGGGGAGGAGACTAGGAGACAAGTCACAGAACAGAAACAGACAGCTCTTGGGCTGAGAGGGGAGGAGACTAGGAGACAAGTCACAGAACAGAAAGAGACAGCTCTTGGGCTGGGAGGGGAGGAGACTAGGAGACAAGTCACAGAACAGAGACAGCTCTTGGGCTGAGAGGGGAGGAGACTAGGAGACAAGTCACAGAACAGAAACAGACAGCTCTTGGGCTGGGAGGAGGAGACTAGAGACAAGTCACAGAACAGAAACAGACAGCTCTTGGGCTGGGAGGAGGAGACAAGTCACAGAACAGAAACAGACAGCTCTTGGGCTGAGAGGGGAGGAGACTAGGAGACAAGTCACAGAACAGAAACAGACAGCTCTTGGGCTGGGAGGGAGGAGACTAGGAGACAAGTCACAGAACAGAAACAGACAGCTCTTGGGCTGAGAGGGGAGGAGACTAGGAGACAAGTCACAGAACAGAAACAGACAGCTCTTGGGCTGGGAGGGGAGGAGACTAGGAGACAAGTCACAGAACAGAAACAGACAGCTCTTGGGCTGAGAGGAGGAGACTAGGAGACAAGTCACAGAACAGAAAGAGACAGCTCTTGGGCTGGGAGGAGGAGACTAGGAGACAAGTCACAGAACAGAGACAGCTTTTGGGCTGGGAGGAGGAGACTAGGAGACAAGTCATAGAACAGAAACAGACAGCTCTTGGGCTGAGAGGGGGGAGACTAGGAGACAAGTCACAGAACAGAAACAGACAGCTCTTGGGCTGGAATGGGAGGAGACTAGGAGACAAGTCACAGAACAGAAACAGACAGCTCTTGGGCTGGGAGGAGGAGACTAGGAGACAAGTCACAGAACAGAAACAGACAGCTCTTGGGCTGAGAGGGGAGGAGACTAGGAGACAAGTCACAGAACAGAAACAGACAGCTCTTGGGCTGGGAGGGAGGAGACTAGGAGACAAGTCACAGAACAGAAACAGACAGCTCTTGGGCTGAGAGGGGAGGAGACTAGGAGACAAGTCACAGAACAGAAAGAGACAGCTCTTGGGCTGGGAGGAGGAGACTAGGAGACAAGTCACAGAACAGAGACAGCTCTTGGGCTGAGAGGGGAGGAGACTAGGAGACAAGTCACAGAACAGAAACAGACAGCTCTTGGGCTGGGAGGAGGAGACTAGGAGACAAGTCACAGAACAGAAACAGACAGCTCTTGGGCTGGGAGGGGAGGAGACTAGGAGACAAGTCACAGAACACAAACAGACAGCTCTTGGGCTGGGAGGAGGAGACAAGTCACAGAACAGAAACAGACAGCTCTTGGGCTGGGAGGGAGGAGACAAGTCACAGAACAGAAACAGACAGCTCTTGGGCTGGGAGGGGAGGAGACTAGGAGACAAGTCACAGAACAGAAACAGACAGCTCTTGGGCTGGGAGGGAGGAGACTAGGAGACAAGTCACAGAACACAAACAGACAGCTCTTGGGCTGGGAGGGAGGAGACAAGTCACAGAACAGAAACAGACAGCTCTTGGGCTGGGAGGGGAGGAGACTAGGAGACAAGTCACAGAACACAAACAGACAGCTCTTGGGCTGGGAGGAGGAGACAAGTCACAGAACAGAAACAGACAGCTCTTGGGCTGGGAGGGGAGGAGACTATGAGACAAGTCACAGAACACAAACAGACAGCTCTTGGGCTGGGAGGAGAGGAGACAAGTCACAGAACAGAAACAGACAGCTCTTGGGCTGGGAGGGGAGGAGACTAGGAGACAAGTCACAGAACAGAAACAGACAGCTCTTGGGCTGGGAGGGGAGGAGACTAGGAGACAAGTCACAGAACACAAACAGACAGCTCTTGGGCTGGGAGGGGAGGAGACAAGTCACAGAACAGAAACAGACAGCTCTTGGGCTGGGAGGGGAGGAGACTAGGAGACAAGTCACAGAACACAAACAGACAGCTCTTGGGCTGGGAGGGGAGGAGACAAGTCACAGAACAGAAACAGATAGCTCTTGGGCTGGGAGGGGAGGAGACTATGAGACAAGTCACAGAACACAAACAGACAGCTCTTGGGCTGGGAGGAGGAGACAAGTCACAGAACAGAAACAGACAGCTCTTGGGCTGGAATGGGAGGAGACTAGGAGACAAGTCACAGAACAGAAACAGACAGCTCTTGGGCTGGAAGGGGAGGGGACTAGGAGACAAGTCACAGAACAGAAACAGACAGGATGGGGCTGGAGGAGGAGACTAGGGAGACAAGTCACAGAACAACAGATAAGAATGTTTCTCTATCTGTTTCAGCCTTCCTGCCTGGGCCCTTTGTCACAGATGGAGAAGGAGAGGGAGCGAAGTATGGAGAGAGAGAGAGAGAGGCGAGAGAGAGAATCAAGGCTTAATTTGTTCTAACTGTTTGTGTAGGTCGATTTTCAAATGGATCACGTGAACCTTGGAATTGAGAGCTTTGAAATGTGCTTCTTATGGGCCCGTCACATCATGTCAGATGGAAGACATTCCTTTGATCTGCCAGCGCAATGACACATGACTCACACACACACACATGACTCACACACACACACATGACTCACACACACACACACACACACACACACACACACACACACACACACACACACACACACACACACACACACACACACACACACACACACACACACACACACATGACTCACACACACACACACACATGACTCACACACACACACACACATGACTCATATCTCCAGATACCTCAGAAGTAAGCTGGCCATGTACAATACATGTTGTCTCCCACCGCTACTTTTGGTCAGTTTTAACACAATGGAACCACAGACCACAAACCCTAAAGACAGGAAGTCTTTGCTGTTGCTGCACCAAGTACAGATTTAGGTTAAACAGTGTTTTGTTTTGAATACATTTTCCTTGTGGAACACTTCAGAATTACCCTACAGTTGGATGGACTGGTGTCTTTCAGATCAATCAGAATAACCTACAGTTAGATGGACTGGTGTCTTTCAGATCAATCAGAATAACCTACAGTTAGATGGACTGGTGTCTTTCAGATCAATCAGAATAACCTACAGTTAGATGGACTGGTGTCTTTCAGGTCAATCAGAATAACCTACAGTTAGATGGACTGGTGTCTTTCAGATCAATCAGAATAACCTACAGTTAGATGGACTGGTGTCTTTCAGATCAATCAGAATAACCTACAGTTAGATGGACTGGTGTCTTTCAGATCAATCAGAATAACCTACAGTTGGATGGACTGGTGTCTTTCAGATCAATCAGAATAACCTACAGTTAGATGGACTGGTGTCTTTCAGGTCAATCAGAATAACCTACAGTTGGATGGACTGGTGTCTTTCAGATCAATCAGAATAACCTACAGTTAGATGGACTGGTGTCTTTCAGATCAATCAGAATAACCTACAGTTGGATGGACTGGTGTCTTTCAGGTCAATCAGATGGTTGGTTGAGGATTTCTTTGCCGAGGGAAATGGTTGTTTTTTTGTGTTTGTGTTTTGTATGTTTTGTATGTCTTGTGTATTTCCTTCTCTCCCATGCTGCCTTGATTGTGTAATTGTTTGTCATGCAGGGCTCCCGTGTAAACAACACCTCGGTCTCAATTGGACTCCACCCTGCCTAATGAAAGAATAAATCATGTAGAATACAATCCTATCATTCCATATCTGAGAAGATATCGTTGGTCCTTCCTTGTTTGGTGTTGTCTATTTCTCCATGTCTCCAGCTGCTGGGTTATTTCAATCACATCTAAATGAGACAGCAGTTAGTGGCATCAGAGCTGTGGAGACGATACTCCTACGCTCCTCCCTCCCTCCCTCCTTCCCTCCCTCCCTCCCTACCTCCTTCCCTACCTCCCTCCCTCTCCTCCCTCCCTCTCCTCCCTCCCTCTCCTCCCTCCCTCCCTCTCCTCCCTCTCCTCCCTCCCTGCTGTCCTCGAGCAGGCCCACATAGAAAAAAATAGAAAAATACTCACATGCTCCTCTTCTCCCTCCTCTTTTCCTCCCCTCAGCCCTCTGTCCCTCCCCTGCTGTCCCCAAGCAGGCCCACTTAGACAAGAGGGAGATAAAACAGAACTTGACTTTGCTGAATAATTGAAGGGTTTTTACAAGAGCAACAGCCTGCAATCTGACCTCAAAAGGCTTTACACAGGGCTCTATCAGTGGCACCCAGGAGCCAACATACACACACACACAAATAAATACATACAATCTCCTGTGCGTACAGTATAGATGTATTGGTTACCAACACACACTCTACAAGGAAGAACACAGGAAGGTTTCTTCAGCAGGATTCTATTTCAGCAAGTCTTATCAACAGGCTCACACTGTTAGGTGACAGCAGGACTGATACAATAACTTCAAACACGGCAACAGCCCCGGTGATGGTGGGGATAATGTATGGCAACAGCCCTGGTGATGGTGGGGATAATGTATGGCAACAGCCCGGTGATGGTGGGGATAATGTATGGCAACAGCCCTGGTGATGGTGGGGATAATGTATGGCAACAGCCCTGGTGATAAGTGGGGATAATGTATAGCAACAGCCCTGGTGATGGTGGAAGATAATGTATGGCAACAGCCTAGTGATGGTGAGGATAATGTATGGCAACAGCCCTGGTGATGGTGGGGATAATGTAAGCAACAGCCCTGGTGATGGTGGAGATAGTGTATGGCAGCAGCCCTGGTGATGGTGGAGATAAATAATGGTGATGGTAGAATAATGTATGGTAATCTGAAGCTGAACATTCAGAGAAAACGTATTTAAGGAAAAAGCATGAAAACATCCCTGGAAGGGAGTTGACACAATTACTGGTATTGTGGCTGTGATGTAAACCACCTCCGTAAGGTGTCATTATGGTGGTGGTAATGTGGAGTATGTCAGTACGGTGGTGGTAATGTGGAGTATGTCAGTATGGTGGTGGTAATGTGGAGTATGTCAGTATGGTGGTGGTAATGTGGAGTATGTCAGTATGGTGGTGGTAATGTGGAGTATGTCAGTATGGTGGTGGTAATGTGGAGTATGTCAGTATGGTGGTGGTAATGTGGAGGTATGTCAGTATGGTGGTGGTAATGTGGTATGTCAGTATGGTGGTGGTAATGTGGAAGGTATGTCAGTATGGTGGTGGTAATGTGGAGTATGTCAGTATGGTGGTGGTAATGTGGGTATGTCAGTATGTCAGTATGGTGGTGGTAATGTGGAGTATGTCAGTATGGTGGTGGTAATGTGGGAGTATGTCAGTATGGTGGTGGTAATGTGGAGTATGTCAGTATGGTGGTGGTAATGTGGGGTATGTCAGTATGGTGGTGGTAATGTGGTATGTCAGTACGGTGGTGGTAATGTGGGTATGTCAGTGCGGTGGTGGTAATGTGGAGTATGTCAGTATGCTGGTGGTAATGTGGAGTATGTCAGTACGGTGGTGGTAATGTGGAGTATGTCAGCACGGTGGTGGTAATGTGGAGTATGTCAGTATGTCAGTATGGTGGTGGTAATGTGGAGTATGTCAGTATGGTGGTGGTAATGTGGAGTATGTCAGTATGGTGGTGGTAATGTAGGTATGTCAGTATGGTGGTGGTAATGTGGAGTATGTCAGTATGGTGGTGGTAATGTGGAGTATGTCAGTATGTCAGTATGGTGGTGGTAATATGGAGTATGTCAGTATGGTGGTGGTAATGTGGAGTATGTCAGTATGGTGGTGGTAATGTGGAGTATGTCAGTATGGTGGTGGTAATGTGGGGTATGTCAGTATGGTGGTGGTAATGTGGAGTATGTCAGTACGGTGGTGGTAATGTGGAGTATGTCAGTACGGTGGTGGTAATGTGGAGTATGTCAGTATGCTGGTGGTAATGTGGAGTATGTCAGTACGGTGGTGGTAATGTGGAGTATGTCAGCACGGTGGTGGTAATGTGGAGTATGTCAGTATGTCAGTATGGTGGTGGTAATGTGGAGTATGTCAGTATGTCAGTATGGTGGTGGTAATGTGGAGTATGTCAGTACAGTGGTGGTAATGTGGAGTATGTCAGTACGGTGGTGGTAATGTGGAAGGTATGTCAGTACAGTGGTGGTAATGTGGAGTATGTCAGTATGTCAGTATGGTGGTGGTAATGTAAGGTATGTCAGTATGGTGGTGGTAATGTGGAGTATGTCAGTATGTCAGTACAGTGGTGGTAATGTGGAGTATGTCAATACGGTGGTGGTAATGTGGAAGTATATAAGTATAGTGGTGGTAATGTGGAGTATGTCAGTACGGTGGTGGTAATGTGGAGTATGTCAGTATGTCAGTACGGTGGTGTAATGTGGAGGTATGTCAGTACGGTGGTGGTAATGTGGAGTATGTCAGTATGGTGGTGGTAATGTGGAGTATGTCAGTACGGTGGTATTAATGTAGATATGTCAGTATAGTGGTAGTAATGTGGAGTATGTCAATCACGGTGGTGGTAATGTGGAGAGTATGTCAGTATAGGTAGTGGTAATATGGAGTATGTCAGTATAAATTGGTAGTAATATGGAAGTATGTCAAAGTATGTCAGTATAGTGGTAATGTCATGGAAGTATGTCAGTACGGTGGTGGTAATGTGGAGTATGTCAGTACGGTGGTGGTAATGTGGAGTATGTCAGTATGGTGGTGGTAATGTGGAGTATGTCAGTATGGTGGTGGTAATGTGGAGTATGTCAGTATGGTGGTGGTAATGTGGAGTATGTCAGTATGGTGGTGGTAATGTGGGGTATGTCAGTATGGTGGTGGTAATGTGGAGTATGTGAGTATGTCAGTATGGTGGTGGTAATGTGGAGTATGTCAGTACGGTGGTGGTAATGTGGAGTATGTCAGTATGGTGGTGGTAATGTGGAGTATGTCAGTACGGTGGTGGTAATGTGGAGTATGTCAGTATGGTGGTGGTAATGTGGAGTATGTCAGTATGGTGGTGGTAATGTGGAGTATGTCAGTATGTCAGTATGGTGGTGGTAATGTGGAGTATGTCAGTACGGTGGTGGTAATGTGGAGTATGTCAGTACGGTGGTGGTAATGTGGAGTATGTCAGTATGGTGGTGGTAATGTGGAGTATGTCAGTACGGTGGTGGTAATGTGGTGTATGTCAGTACGGTGGTGGAAATGTGGAATATGTCAGTATGGTGGTGGTAATGTGGAGTATGTCAGTACGGTGGTGGTAATGTGGAATATGTCAGT
This sequence comes from Oncorhynchus gorbuscha, assembly GCF_021184085.1. NCBI lineage: Eukaryota > Metazoa > Chordata > Actinopteri > Salmoniformes > Salmonidae > Oncorhynchus > Oncorhynchus gorbuscha. The sequence continues at coordinate 5,067 of NW_025748210.1, read as the reverse complement.
ATGGTGGTGGTAATGTGGAGTATGTCAGTATGTCAGTATGGTGGTGGTAATGTGGAGTATGTCAGTATGGTGGTGGTAATGTGGAGTATGTCAGTATGGTGGTGGTAATGTGGAGTATGTCAGTATGTCAGTATGTCAGTATGGTGGTGGTAATGTGGAGTATGTCAGTATGGTGGTGGTAATGTGGAGTATGTCAGTATGGTGGTGGTAATGTGGAGTATGTCAGTATGGTGGTGGTAATGTGGAGTATGTCAGTATGGTGGTGGTAATGTGGAGTATGTCAGTATGGTGGTGGTAATGTGGAGTATGTCAGTATGGTGGTGGTAATGTGGAGTATGTCAGTATGGTGGTGGTAATGTGGAGTATGTCAGTAGGGTGGTGGTAATGTGGAGTATGTCAGTATGGTGGTGGTAATGTGGAGTATGTCAGTAGGGTGGTGGTAATGTGGAGTATGTCAGTAGGGTGGTGGTAATGTAAACACAGGAGACCATCCATGTAAACATATAAAACATGGATCCCCACTCTCTCACACACACACACACACACACACACACACACACACACACACACACACACACACACACACACACACACACACACACACACACACACACACACACACACACACACACGTACTGTTAACCTTGTGGCGACACACAATTCAGTCCCATTCAAAATCCTATTTTCCCTCACCCTTACGCTAACCCTAATTAACCCAAAAACCTAACCTTAACCCTAGGTCCTAACCCTAAAACTAACCCTAGCTCTTAACCCTAACCCCGTAATTCTAACCCAAACACTAATTCTAACCTTAACCCAAAACCCCCTAGAAAAAGCATTTGACCTCATGGGGACTAACAAAATGTCCCCAGTTGGTCAAATGTTTGTTTGTTTACTATTCTGGTGGGGACTTCTGGTCAAACTCGCAGACGCCATCTATTCTGCATGCAGAGATTACTGTACAGAACAAAGCAATGTTTATAGAGTCGACTAAATAAACTACACTTACTTCATTTGTACACACTGTATATAGACTTTTGTTCCTTATTGTGTTATTGGCTGTATGTTTGTTTATCCCATGTGTAACTCTGTGTTGTTGTTTGTGTCGCACTGCTTTGCTTTATCTTGGCCAGGTCACAGTTGTAAATGAGAACTTGTTCTCAACTGGACTACCTGGTTAAATAAAGGTGAAATAAATTGTTTTATCTATTTCTTATATGGTCTAACTAAGACTGGCTTAATGAATCAGACTTGTCTTACAAAGACTGGCTTAATGAATCAGACTTGTTTTACAAAGACAGGCTTAATGAATCAGACTTGTCTAACTAAGACAGGCTTAATGAATCAGACTTGTTTTACAAAGACAGGCTTAATGAATCAGACTTGTCTAACTAAGACAGGCTTAATGAATCAGACTTGTCTTACAAAGACAGGCTTAATGAATCAGACTTGTCTTACAAAGACAGGCTTAATGAATCAGACTTGTCTTACAAAGACAGGCTTAATGAATCAGACTTGTCTTACAAAGACAGGCTTAATGAATCAGACTTGTCTTACAAAGACAGGCTTAATGAATCAGACTTGTCTTACAAAGACAGGCTTAATGAATCAGACTTGTCTTACAAAGACAGGCTTAATGAATCAGACTTGTCTTGACATTTTCCACCAGTTAGCCTCTACATTTCACTGGATCGAGTATTACCCATAAACACAAACTTTCTGACTGTCAGATCTACCGTCATTTATACAGTTAAGTGTGAGGGAAATACAATGCAATGTTATTTTACTCTTCCTTCTACAGTAACCAGACTGTGATACAGAGATGCTGATTTGCTTCTCGTGTGTGTGTGTGTGTGTGTGTGTGTGTGTGTGTGTGTGTGTGTGTGTGTGTGTGTGTGTGTGTGTGTGTGTGTGTGTGTGTGTGTGTGTGTGTGTGTGTGATGTTGGAGGAGCAGGGGATGGGAGAGACCGATCAGGGAGGAGGATCGAGAGTGAGGGTAGCGCCTGGGATTCGCGCTCAGAGGAAGCAGAAATTGGAATATGGTCCCTCCTGGTTGTCGCTTGGAGACTCCGGCGGGCCGTGTGGCGGGTGCTGCTGTGGGGAGGAGAGGGTGTTCGCCATATGCTCAACCCTCCTGGTGTCCCAGGGAAGTCAAGGTGGGAAATGAACCCCTTCCAATATGTTCAAAGCCCCCCATATGAAAATGTGACTGTAAAGACAGACTTCTACCTCGCCAATTTTAGATCAAAGCCAATTAGAGCAGGAGCAAGAGGCAGCATGGAAGAGAAAGAGAGAGGGAGCCACTAGAGCAGGGAGCAAGAGGCATGGAAGAGAAAGAGAGAGGGAGCCAATTAGAGCTGGGAGCAAGAGGCAGGATGGAAGCGAAAGAGAGAGGGAGCCAATTAGAGCAGGGAGCAAGAGGCAGGATGGAAGAGAAAGAGAGAGGGAGCCTATTAGAGCAGGGAGCAAGAGGCAGGATGGAAGAGAAAGAGAGAGGGAGCCTATTAGAGCAGGGAGCAAGAGGCAGGATGGAAGAGAAAGAGAGAGGGAGCCAATTAGAGCAAGGAGCAAGAGGCAGCATGGAAGAGAAAGAGAGAGGGAGCCAATTAGAGCAGGGAGCAAGAGGCAGGATGGAAGAGAAAGAGAGAGGAGCCACTAGGAGCAGGGAGCAAGAGGCAGGATGGAAGAGAAAGAGAGAGGGAGGTAGGTATGAAATAAAAAAGTTGTAGTTCTACAATACGATGAGCGACTGAGAGATGTTATGATCCTCTAATGATGACAAACATCCATTTAACGTTACCACAGTGACTAGATCTCCGGCGTCTAAAAAGAGAACTGACTGTACACTACAGATACTGTAACTTCCCTGCTGCTTCCTGCTTGGTTAAACAAGGATGTGTGTTTGCCACCTGAGACCATCTGGTTTCCTCGGGGTCTGAGGTATAGCAGCCACAGGGCCTCTCTGTCTCTGATTTTATTACATAGGATTTGGTTCATGACTGTGGACAGGACTACATAAGAAGTGTTACAGAGTTACAGATGGATCATACTGATAACTCATACAGATGGATCATACAGATGGATCATACAGATGGATCATATAGATGGATATAACAGATGGATATAACAGATGGCTCATTCAGATGGATCATACAGATGGATCATACAGATGGATCATATAGATGGATCATATAGATGTCTCACACAGATGGATCATACAGATGGCTCATACAGATGGATCATACTGATAACTCGTACAGATGGCTCGTACAGATGGCTCGTACAGATGGCTCATACAGATGGCTCATACAGATGGATCATACTGATAACTCGTACAGATGGCTCGTACAGATGGCTCGTACAGATGGCTCATACAGATGGCTCATACAGATGGATCATACAGGTGGATCATACAGGTGGATCATACAGGTGGATCATACAGATGGATCATACAGATGGATCATATAGGTGACTCATACAGATGGATCATACAGATAGATCATACAGATGGATCATACAGATGGATCAGACAGGAGGAAAGTGTTGAGCTCTATAATACTCATTCATTCAAAACAGAAATCGTCCAAAACCAGGGCCCTGTTGAAATACCTTTTAAATGCAACCTTCCTTCATCCCTTTGTTGAGACATTAAAGTATTCAAACAGGCCTAAGACAAGAAGAAATATTAAAGGCACCTCCTATTCACCCCATGCTATTCCCGCTCCCATCTCATCCTCACCTCTCCTTCTTCTTTCTCTACTTCTGCATTAATCGTCTCTTTTCCTTCACCCTGACTCCTTTTTCCCATCTTCCCTAACCTTTGGTTTCTTTCCTTCACCCTGACTCTTTTCCCATCTTCCTAACCTTTGGTTTCTTTTTCCTTCACCCTGACTCCTTTTCCCATCTTCCCTAACCTTTGGTTTCTCTTTCCTTCACCCTGACTCCGTTTTCCCATCTTCCCTAACCTTTGGTTTCTTTTCCTTCACCCTGACTCCTTTTCTCCATCTTCCTAACCTTGGTTTCTTTTCCTTCACCCTGACTCCGCTTTCCCCATCTTCCCTAACCTTTGGTCTCTTTTCCTTCACCTGACTCGTTTCCCATCTTCCCCTAACCTTTGGTTTCTTTTTCCTTCACCCTGACTCCTTTTCCCATCTTCCTAACCTTTTGCCTTTTCCTTCACCCTGACTCCTTTTCCCATCTTCCCTAACCTTGGTTTCTTTTCCTTCACCCTGACTCCGTTTCCCATCTTCCCTAACCTTTGGTCTCTTTTCCTTCACCCTGACTCCGTTTCCCATCTTCCCTAACCTTTGGTTTCTTTTCCTTCACCCTGACTCCTTTTCCCATCTTCCCTAACCTTTGGTTTCTTTTCCTTCACCCTGACTCCTTTTCCCATCTTCCCTAACCTTTGGTTTCTTTTCCTTCACCCTGACTCCTTTTCCCATCTTCCCTAACCTTTGGTTTCTTTTCCTTCACCCTGACTCCGTTTCCCATCTTCCCTAACCTTTGGTTTCTTTTCCTTCACCCTGACTCCTTTTCCCATCTTCCCTAACCTTTGGTTTCTTTTCCTTCACCCTGACTCCTTTTCCCATCTTCCCTAACCTTTGGTTTCTTCACATTCTCCAGAGAGTAGGTCACATGCTCCAGACCTGGCCCGTGCCATCTGGCTCACTTCCTGTCATACCTGCCCCAGGAGAGGATGACTCTGCTGGGTAAACCACCCTACTGCCCCCCCCCCCCCCAGCCCACTTGAATGAAGGAGAGCTACAAAGAGGAGAGAGAGAAAAACACCATTGTAAATATAACCTATATTTTTCTGGTTATTTATTTTTCCTTTCATATTTAAACTATTTGAACATTGTTACAACACTGTACATAGCCAATAATATACCATTTGAAATGTTTATATTATTTTAAAACGTTTGTGAGTGTAATGTTTACTGTTCATTTACGATTGTTTATTTCGCTTGTTTATTTCCCTTTTGTTTATTGTCTATTTATCTTGCTTTGGCAATATAAACATATGTTCCCCATGACAATGAAGCCCTTCAAATTGAAATGAATGGAAA
>NW_025748209.1:0-38951 GCF_021184085.1 Oncorhynchus gorbuscha | reverse complement strand
CCCTTACCCCTATACATATCTACCTCCATCCCAGTATCCCTGCCCCCTTACCCCTATACATATCTACCTATATCTACCTCCATCACTCCAGTATCCCTGTCCCCTTACCCATATCTATCTATCCTCCATCACTCCAGTATCCCTGTCCCCTTACCCTATCTACCTCCATCACTCCAGTATCCCTGTCCCCTTACCCCCTATACATATCTACCTCCATCACTCCAGTTTCCCTGTCCCCTTACCCCTATACATATCTACCTCCATCACTCCAGTATCCCTGTCCCTTACCCCTATACATATCTACCTCCATCACTCCAGTATCCCTGTCCCCTTACCCCTATACATATCTACCTCCATCACTCCAGTATCCCTGTCCCCTTACCCCTATACATATCTACCTCCATCACTCCAGTATCCCTGTCCCCTTACCCCTATACATATCTACCTCCATCACTCCAGTATCCCTGTCCCCTTACCCCTATACATATCTACCTCCATCACTCCAGTATCCCTGCACATCTAAACATGGTATTGGAACTGACTTTTTAACTATTTGCTGTATATATAGTATACTTACTTGTGTATTTCCTATTCTTATTTCTCGTGTCTTTTTTTCTAGTAATATATGGTTATTGATAATTGCATTATTTAGTTTTGAGTTTGCAAGAAAGGCATTTCACTGTGCTTGTGACGTTACAACTGAACTTAAAACATCCTTACCTTTTGTGTCCGTTTTTTAAAATGTATTTCTACAGGTTTGTAATTGCACGTTTAAACTGTCTAATATCAAAATAACATGTCATAACGTTCCAGGTAACAAATGATCACGTTCGGTAAAGGTTCTGTGTTATTTTGGTTCAAACCGAGTGAGTGGAAAACGTGGCTAAAACAATTTTATACGTCAGTCAATGAACATAATTTAATAATTTATCTTTTTTAATAAATAATTTATTTTCCATTTCTGATCTCCTTTTACATGTTATTGGTTTTGTATAAAATTCGCGAGTTTGTAAAATGGCGGCGACAGCTCTGTCTGCGTGCGGGCAGTGCAGATGCACCAGAGAGCGACGATTCCACGGTTGCCCTACAGTTGTGAGGCTGAATGCAATGTTTATCTTTTATTTTTGTTTTATAAAATGACATGTGTAATAATATTCAGACACATTGTATTTCCCATTCACATTATAGACAGAAACAATCGTTTTTTGTAGGTGAAATAATACAGTGAAGACGACGTTATTCAAGAAAATTGTTCATCGTGCTTCTTCAAACACTGCAACCTTAATGGCTTGAGTCATTTATGCATTGATGTAAATGTAGGAAATCTACTATAGGTTAAGTGCACTTACGTTGTGTAATTTAAAGTGTGCACTCCTCTAATGTGAATTAATGTTTTGTAGTCTATGCATAGCAACCCGATTCATTGAAATTCGATAATTGAACAAAGAAAAACAAAAATTTAGTTAAAGAGAATAATTTAAGTGCCAGAACTGTCAAGACTAACTTTTGTGTCTGTCTCTTTGTTACTACAGGCCAACGCGGATTAAGTCTTATTCTGGTAACATCAACAGTGAGGACAAACCCAGCCTGCCTCTCTCCTTCCACACTGAGTCCAAACCTACAGTCACTGGGTCCTGATTGTGACAGTGGAGCCCAGTTTCTACAGCAGGATCCAGAGATGGCATCAGTGAAGCTGGAAGACTGCAGTCAAACACTGGAGCTGAATGTCAACATTAAAGATGAAGAAGAGGAGGAGAAGATTGGGACATCTGTTTCTCATGGTAAGAGCAGGTTCTAAGTTTGTTGTTCGTTCCAACTTCCCACTGTGTATGAAAAGTTGCAGTAGAACTGTTTCATGATTAACTGTTTCAATGAGAAGGTAGATTTAGTTCATGCTACTGAGACTTGCATACCAGTATTGTCAGCATGTGTTTTATTCACTGGGCTGTCTGGAGTGATCAGAGAGGAGACTAAAGAAGTGAAGTAGACAAGGTGAACTTTCTCCCCAGTCTGTGGTACTGAGTATTCTGGAACAGGTTTTCATCAAGGATCTCTCTGTACTTTGTTCTGTTCATCTTTTCCTCGATCCTGACTAGTCTCCCAGTCCCTGCTGCTGAAAAACCTCCCCACAGCATGATGCTGCCACCACCATGCTTCACCATAGGGATGGTGCCAGGTTTCCTCCAAATGTGACGCTTCGCATTCAGGCCAACATTTTGGTTTCATCAGACCATCAGACCATTTCATCAGATGTCTAGGAAGAGTCTTGGTGGTTCCAAACTTCTTCCATTTAAGAATGATGGAGGCCACTGTGTTCTTGGGGACCTTCAAGGCTGCAGCAATGTTTTGCTACCCTTCCCTAGATCTGTGCCACGAAACAATCCTGTCTCGGAGCTCTACGGACAATTCCTTCAACCTCATGGCTTGGTTATTGCTCTGACATGCACTGTCGTCTGTGGGACCTTATATAGACAGGTGTGTGCCTTTCCAAATCATGTCCAATCATTTAAATTTACCACAGGTGGATTCCAATCAAGTTGTAGAAACATCTCAAGGATGATCAATGGAAACCAGATTCACCTGAGCTCAATTTTGAGTCTCATAGCAAAGGGTCTGAATACTTATGTAAATAAGGAATTTCTGTTTTTAAAATTTTTAACACATTTGCAAACATTTCGAAAAGCCTGTTTTTAGCTTTGTCATTATTGGGTATTGTGTGTAGATTTGAGGATTTGTGTATATAATGTTTTTAACCATTTTAGAATAAGGCAATGTGGAAAAAGAGAAGAGGTCTGAATACTTATCGAATGCACTGTACAGTGAGGGATGGACAGTCCTCTGTCTGTACCAGGTGACATACAGTGAGGGATGGACAGTCCTCTGTCTGTACCAGGTGACATACAGTGAGGGATGGACAGTCCTCTGTCTGTACCAGGTGACATACAGTGAGGGATGGACAGTCCTCTGTCTGTACCAGGTGACATACAGTGAGGGATGGACAGTCCTCTGTCTGTACCAGGTGACATACAGTGAGGGATGGACAGTCCTCTGTCTGTACCAGGTGACATACAGTGAGGGATGGTGAGGGATGGACAGTCCTCTGTCTGTACCAGGTGACATACAGTGAGGGATGGCCAGTCCTCTGTCTGTACCAGGTGACATACAGTGAGGGATGGCCAGTCCTATGTCTGTACCAGGTGACATACAGTGAGGGATGGACAGTCCTTGTCTGACCTCTGTAATTGCCAACGTTTCTTGTAGTTGGCCACCAGGTTTGCACAAATCTCAGGAGGGATTTTGTCCCACTCCTCTTTGCAGATCTTCTCCAAGTCATTAAGGTTTCGAGGCTGATGTTTGGCAACTCGAACCTTCAGCTCCTTCCACAGATTTTCAATGGGATTAAGGTCTGAAGACTGGCTAGGCCACTCCAGGACCTTAATGTGCTTCTTCTTGAGCCACTCCTTTGTCGCCTTGGCCGTGTGTTTTGGGTCATGGTCATGCTGGAATACCCATCCACGACCCATTTTCAATGCCCTGGCTGAGGGAAGGAGGTTCTCACCCAAGGTTTGACGGTACAAGGCCCCATCCATCGTCCCTTCGATGCAGTGAAGTTGTCCTGTCCCCTTAGAAGAAAAACACCCCCAAAGCATAATGTTTCCACCTCCATGTTTGACGGTGGGGATGGTGTTCTTGGGGTCATAGGCAGCATTCCTCCTCCAAACACGGCAAGTTGAGTTGATGCCAAAGAGCTCCATTTTGGTCTCATCTGACCACAACACTTTCACCCAGTTGTCCTCTGAATCATTCAGATTGTTCATTGGCAAACTTCAGACGGGCATGTACATGTGCTTTCTTGAGCAGGAGACCTTGCAGGCGCTGCAGGATTTCAGTCCTTCACGGCATATTGTTTTCTTGGTGACTATGGTCCCAGCTGCCTTGAGATCATTGACAAGATCTTCCTGTATAGTTCTGGGCTGATTCCTCACAGTTCTCATGATCATTGCAACTCCACGAGGTGAGCTCTTGCATGGAGCCCCAGGCCGAGGGAGATTGACAGTTATTTTGTGTTTCTTCCATTTGCAAAGAATCAAACCAACTGTTGTCACCTTCTCACCAAGCTGCTTGGCGATGGTCTTGTGGCCCATTCCAGCCTTGTGTAGGTCTACAATCTTGTCCCTGACATCCTTGGAGAGCTCTTTGGTCTTGGCCATGGTGGAGAGTTTGGAATCTGATTGATTGTGTCTGTGGACAGGTGTCTTTTATACAGGTAACAAGCTGAGATTAGGAGCACTCCTTTAAGAGTTTATACTCCCTTTAAGAGTGCGCTCCTAATCTCAGCCTGTTACCTGTATAAAATACACCTGGGAGCCAGAAATCTTTCTGATTGAGAGGGGTCAAATACTTATTTCCCTCATTAAAATGCAAATCAATTTATAACATTTTTGACATGTGTTTTTCTGGATTTTTGTTGTTGTTATTCTGTCTCTCACTGTTCAAATAAACCTACCATTAAAATTACAGTCTGATCATTTCTTTGTCAGTGGGCAAATGTATAAAATCAGCAGGGGGATCCAATACTTTATTCCCTCGCTGTATGTCGCCCAGTACAGCCAGAAGAGGACTGGCCACCCCTCAGACTGGTTCCTCTCTTGGTTTCTTCCTAGTGTTCCTGTGTTCTGGGAGTTTTTCTTAGCCACTGTGCTTATATACATTACTTGCTTATTGGTGTTTTTGGATGGATTTCTGTATAAGCACTTTGTGCCAACTGCTGATGTAAAAAAGTACATCAAATGTATTTGATTGACATGTACAATAAGTGTACAAAACATTAAGAACACCTTCCAAATTTTGAGTTTCACCCCTTATGCCCTCTGCATCAATTCGTTTGGGCATGGAAGCATGTTTACTCCAATGCTGCCCAGTTATTTCAAGTTGGCTAAATGTCCTTTGGGTGGTGGACCATTCTTCACACACACAGGAAACTTTTGCACATGGAAAAACCCAGTAGCATTGCATTTATTAACACAAACCGGTGCGCCTGGCACCTACTACCATACCCCGTTAAAAGGCACTTCAATAGTTTGTCTTGCCCATTCACCCTCTGAATGGCAGACATACACAATCCATGTCACAATTGTATCAAGCCTTAAAAATCATTTTAATTTGTTTCTTCATCTACACTGATTGAAGTGGATTAAACAAGTGACATCAATAAGGAATCATAGCTTTAACATGGTCAGTCTGTCATGGAAAGAGCAGGTGTTCCTAATGTTTTGGTGCTCAGTATATATCACACCAACTGATTCTTCTGTTGTTCACACAGGAGACCATGTTGAGACATTCTCTACATCCAGAGAGCAACAGCAGGAAGATCACAGAGCTAAGAGGTCTCACCACTGCCCACATTGTGAGGAGATTTTCCCAATTCTATCAAAGCTAAAAATACATCTAAAAATGCACACAGAAGAAAATCTGTATTCCTGCACTGACTGTGGGAAGAGTTTCACAACATCAAGGGCTCTGACGGTTCATCGGAGAGTACACACAGGAGAGAAGCCTTACAACTGCTCTGACTGTGGGGAGAGTTTCTCTCAACAGAGCAATTTAAAAAAACACCAACGTATACATACAGGAGAGAAGCCTTACTCTTGCTCGGCCTGTGGGAGGAGTTTCTCTCAACAGAGCAACTTCAAAAACACCAACGGATACACACAGGAGAGAGGCCTTACTCCTGCTCTGACTGTGGAAAAGGCTTCACAACATCAACTGAGCTAACAGTTCATCAGAGAACACACACAGGAGAGAAGCCTTACTTCTGCTCTGACTGTGGAAAGAGTTTCTCCCGATTGGATACCTTAAAAGTACATGAACGTGTACATACAGGAGAGAAACCATACTCTTGCTCTGACTGTGGAAAATGCTTCACAACATCATCTGAGCTAACAGTTCATCAGAGAACACACACAGGAGAGAAGCCTTACTTCTGCTCTGACTGTGGAAAAAGTTTCTCCCAATTGGAGAAGTTAAAATGTCACCAGCGAATACATACAGACCAAAAGTCTTACTTCTGCTCTGATTGTGGGAAGAGTTTCACCCGATTGGATACCTTAAAATGTCACCAGCGTATACATACAGGAGAGAAGCCTTACTTCTGCTCTGATTGTGGGAAGAGTTTCACCCGATTGGATACCTTGAAATGTCACCAACGTATACATACAGGAGAGAAGCCTCATCAGTTCTCTCAGACCAGCTAAGAGTAAAGTCATTACATCACTTCATTCTCATCTCATAAATGAAGTGGTAACAGTGAATTTGATAACATTTAAGAAAGAATAAAACACTATTGGGATCCTATTGTTTCTCACTGTAAGAGAACTGTGCAGAGGAAAGGGCGTGTTATAGAATGTTAGCTTCTTGTTATTTTACTGATCAGTGAGCACCATGTCAGTTTTTTAGTTATTTATTTAATTTAGCTTTTACTCTAAAGATATTGAGAGTACCTTGAATTTGCCCCTAGGGTTGAATGCCCTCTGAGGCTTCTCACATTGTAACCATGTAGTCTGATGGCTGACTGGGTAGTACTGCTTCCCTCTGCAGTTCTCTGTGGTAATGAGCTGGTAGACACAACATGTATCCGATAGAGATGGTGTGATCAGTCTTCACCATTAGTTTGGGTGGATTATTATTTTTTACTACGAAGTAACTTTTGTTTAATGATTCACATACTTTGAAATGACTACATGTTTATTAAATTGTCTTACTAGATGTATTATTTGTCATCAAATGTATTTGGTTAACTGCATTGAACTTGATATGCTAATTAAAAATACATATTCTACATTAATTTGTGCTGGTGAAACTTTGGGTTATATATACAGACAATGCAATGTTTTTAATTGATATTATTCAAACTAATTTAAATGTCTATGTATCCACTCAATACATGTCACTACACTTCTACATGTCTATTAACCCCCAGTATGTTCTACAATACATACTAATAATGTTATACAGTTTAAAGGACATTTTTCATATTTAAATAAATGTTATTTTGTAATGTGTTTTCTATGGTGCCAGAGTCCAGGGACAATATTACTACCACAATTCAAGTATGACCCACGTACTATTGGGGAATGGAACCAGAGAGGAAGCTTGTTACCCTTTCCCTGCCTCGTTATTCAGAGTGGAAGAGCTGTGAACTCACCTGTGATGGTCCACATCAACCACAATCGTTCCTAGTGTGTTGGTAAGCACCACAGCATTTTAGGAAGCCATTGTTCAAATTGTGTTCATACACACTGTAACAATGGGAGGGGGTGTGGCCTGCACAGAGGAGAACCAGGAAGTTGATCTCAGACTTCTATTTCAAACTAGGATCCTACCCAGAGTTGACAGTGAGGACAAACCCAGCCTGCCTCTCTCATCCAGACCTACAGTCACTGGGTCCTTATTGTGACTGGAGCCCAGCACCTCTACTTCCTGCGGCTATAGTAATGATTATAACGTTTCCTCATGAGCATAGCAGGTATCCATGGTAGTGTTTATGTTATGTCATCAGCACAACAGGTAATTTCATATAACACCTTCCTAATATTCAGTTGCACCTGTTTTGCCCTCAGAGCAGCCTCAAATCATAGGGACATGGACTTTACAAGGTGTCGAAAGCGTTGCACAGGGATGCTGGCCCATGTTGACTCCTATGCTTCCTAGTCGTGTCAAGTTGGCTGGATGTGCCTGGCACCTGCTGTTTTGCCCAAAGTTACTCTCAACTGCAGCGGCAGCTGCTGATTGGCTGAATACCCGGGTCGGGAGATGGTTCGTTGTCAGCAAAGCGGCTTGACAGAACTATGATGCCACGTCTTCGAACCACAGGCGTGAGAACTCGAGCTGTCAGATATTGAAGGCCAACTGTTTCAAATCGTTTTACCAGAACTCGTCAACACTAAATTATCATTTTTCACTTGTTTGTTTCAAGTGTCAAATAATTTTTTTTTGTACACGTGATTAAAAAACAAACATGTCCCGTGTCTGTTTACAGGCGATTTGAACACTTATGGGCATTTTTACATGCGTTCATTACTGCTGTTCAGCCTGTTGGGTAAGGAATGGCGTTCTTGTAGTTGTTTTTGGATAATTGCCGAAAACTTAGTTGGTAGCTAACGTCACAATTTATGATTTTTTTTTTAAGCATTTATGTATTGCACAAAGGTGTCTTTTCAATTAAGCTAGCCATAATTTGTCCTTGTCTGAAGTATTAAGCTAATCACCTACTTTTCCAAAACCCCATTTGTTTGATGAATAAATTAAAGCAATACTAGTCACTACTTTCCAAACCACAAAGGCTGAATTCAAATGTTTTATAAACTGTTACCGATGCAGCGGAGGAAGGACCAGGGTGCACAACATTTGAGATAAATAAGCTTCTTGTGCGTATGGAAAATATCTGGGATCTTTATTTCAGCTCATGAAACATGAGACCAATACTTTACATGTTGCATTTATATTTTTGTTCGGTGTATACTTATTCCCCGACGTTGTCCGAGTTCTGATTTCTCATTAATTCCATATTGCCCACTTCCTCACCAGACAGTAGCAACAAACTATTAGAAACGGTGCTAATTTCATTCATCAACATTTTAGAAAGGGCAGTAGACATTTCCCCGATCATAGTCTAGCTCAAAACGAATGAGACTTTCAGTATGTAACAGTACAAAACATTACTTTTAGCAAACATAAAATAAGTTGACTGAATAGATTTAATAAACATTTCAAAACAATACATTATACTATAGATCTGCTAAATTACATCCAGCGTAAAAAAACCCGGAATAAACCCAAATAATTCTGTATTTATTTGATGTAATAATTGTTCATGAAGCAAACATTGTATGACTTGGTGAAGGTGGTAGAAGGAAGCTGTCTGTTTTCCTCCCCCTCCTTCATTCGTGGTGCTCGTTCAACGTAGCATTTGGAGATTCCCGTGAAAATCATCATAAACATGTCATTCTGGACTCGAATTTAGACCGGTTGACAATTCAACAGAATTCAGTCTTGTTCATGTTGATGATCGGTACAACATGAGACAGATAGCAAGCCATGGTGTATGAGTCAATATTACCTGTTTATTACGTTGGTAATTTAGTTTTTAATACCACAAAACCCAGAGGGGCCTTCTTGCTATATGGCCAATATACCACGGCTATGGGCTGTATCCAGGTACTCCGTTGCATAATAATAATAATAATATATGCCATTTAGCAGACGCTTTTATCCAAAGCGACTTACATCATGCAGAAGAAATGCCTCAAGCCGTGGTATATTGTCGATATACCACACACCCCTGAGGTGCCTTATTGCTTAAATATAACACAGATACATGCGCATGTGAGGTTTCAAATAATGTTACTACTACTAGCTTGCTCTCTCCCTGCTTTTCCTGAACATGTTTATCTGATCTAGCTAGTTGTTATTGTTCTTCCTTGCTCATCCAAAGCAGGCTTTTCTCCTCCTAGCTTGTCTTCACATGCTTGACTAAATGATAATGTTGTGGCTGTAATATGGAGATTGCATTAGAACAACTAAATACACTCTTAGAAAAATGGGTTCCAAAAGGCTTCTTCAGCTGTCCCCATAGTATAACTATTTGGTTCCAGATAGAACCCTTTTGGGATCCGTGTAGAACCCCCTTTCCACAGAGGGTTCTACCTGGAACCCAAGAGGGTTCTTCAAAAAGCTACCCTATGGGGACAGCTGAATAACTTAATGTTCTAGATGGCACCTTTTCTAAGAGTGCAGCTTTATCAGATAGACATTATCAGGAAAAGCAGCTCATTTAGCAAACCAATAAAATACCGATTGCATTAGTTCAACCTTGAAATATAACTAAAGATGGAGATCTTACTTTTTATCTCTGTAGCAGTTTGATCTCACCTCTTCTGGGCACTGCAACAGACAGATCTTATTCCCCATTCTCTATTGTTTAGATTCTGCAGCGAGCTAGCCTGTTCTCCTAAAACATTAGCTAAGTTAGCCAACTTGATCAAAGAAATCTCCGCTTGCTAACTAGCAACGCCAACCAATTACACAAATACAAAGTGAACAATTATTTTCTAAACTAATATTAGTCTCAACCAAATGACAAGTACAGAGAACTATTGTTCTGTTCCACAATGTGACAACCATTAGTTACAGGTTAGACAGAAGACTATTTTTAGATAGCTAACTAGTCATGCTATTTCAATGAAAATAAACTAGCTAGCCAGCGTCAGCTTTAACTTCTCACCAACGCCTTGCTGTTTACATTCTGTAAATCATACGTTAATTGACAAATTTGAACAATATTTAGAAACATCTGCTCCCTCCCCGAGTAAGCGATTCATGTCAGTGTAGGAAAGGATGAAACAGCGTCTGTGCCACTAGTAAGTACAGATGGTAGTATAAATCGCCTCGCACGGTCCACGCAGCCGGACAACTTTCTCATGGCTTCTGGAGTGAAATGCTGTAGGAATGCTCAACCGGTGTCGCTCATTCAGCCGACAAACTTTCAACCGGTTTCCCCAATAAGCAGCGAGTCGGAGCCAGAGGTCGACCATTCTCTGGTCTCTACTCCTCCCGTTACGGGGTCTGAGACGCTGAAGCCTCCCACCATTAGCTCTGACAAATTGAAAACCCTAGTCATTGGCGACTCCATTACCCGCAGTATTACACTTAAAATCATTCAGTGATTTACCAAGGGGCAGGGCTACCGATGTTAAGGCTAATTTGAAGGTGGTGCTGGCTAAAACCGGCGAGTGTAGAGAGTATAGAGATATTGTTATCCACGTCGGCACCAACGATGTTAAGATGAAACAGTCAGAGGTCACCAAGTGCAACATTGCTTCAGCGTGTAAATCAGCTAGAAAGATATGTCAGTATCGAGTAATTGTCTCTGGCCCCCTCCCAGTTAGGGGGAGTGATGAGCTCTACAGCAGAGTCTCACAACTCAATTGCTGGTTGAAACTGTTTTCTGCCCCTCCGAAAAGATAGAATTGATAGATAATTGGCCCTCTTTCTGGGACTGACCCACAAACAGGACCAAAAAAAAAAGTTGTCTTTTGAGCTTCTCGTCATGAAATCTATACAGCCTACTCAGTCACTTTTTATAGCTACTGTTTACAGGCCTCCTGGGCCATATACAGCGTTCCTCACGGAGCAGCAGATAATATTCTAATTTTTGGTGACTTTAATATTCACATGGAAAAGTCCACAGACTCACTCCAAAAGGCTTTCGGTGCCATCATCGACTCAGTGGGTTTTGTCCAACATGTCTCCGGACCTACTCACTGCCACAGTCATACTCTGGACCTAGTTTTGTCCCGTGGAATAAATGTTGTGGATCTTAATGGTTTTCCTCATAATCCTGGACTATCGGACCACCATTTTATTACATTTGCAATAGCAACAAATAATATGCTCAGACCCCAACCAAGGAGCATCAAAAGTCCTGCTATAAATTCTC
The DNA here is from genome assembly GCF_021184085.1 of Oncorhynchus gorbuscha. NCBI lineage: Eukaryota > Metazoa > Chordata > Actinopteri > Salmoniformes > Salmonidae > Oncorhynchus > Oncorhynchus gorbuscha. Next base: position 27,454 of record NW_025748209.1, on the reverse strand, counting down.
AGACAACCCAAAGATTCATTGATGCCCTTCCAGACACCCTCTGCCTACCCAAGGATGTCAGAGGACAAAAATCAGTTAATCACCTAACCGAGGAACTCAATTTAACCTTGCACAATACCCTAGGTGCAAAGCTTACTAAAAAGCAGCATTCCACAAGAGAGGATGGTTTTCACTTCAGCAGTAATACATTCATGAACTTCTTTGAGGAAAAGATCATGATCATTAGAAAGCAAATTACGGACTCCTCTTTAAATCTGCGTATTCCTCCAAAGCTCAGTTGTTCCGAGTCTGCACAACTCTGCCAGGACCTAGGATCAAGAGAGACACTCAAGTGTTTTAGTACTATATCTCTTGACACAATGATGAAAATAATCATGGCCTCTAACCCTTCAAGATACATACTGGACCCTATTCCAACTAAACTACTGAAAGAGCTGCTTCCTGTGTTTGGCCCTCCTATGTTGAACATAATAAACAGCTTTTTTCCATCTACGTAACATTGCAAAATATGACATTTTCTGTCCACAAATGATGCAGAAAATTGTATCCATGCTTTTGTTACTTCTAGGTTAGACTACTGCAATGCTCTACTTTCCGGCTACTCGGATAAAGCACTAAATAAACTTCAGTTAGTGCTAAATACGGCTGCTAGAATCCTGACTAGAACCAAAACATTTGATTATATTACTCCAGTGCTAGCCTCCCTACACTGGCTTCCTGTCAAGGCAAGGGCTGATTTCAAGGTTTTACTGCTAACCTACAAAGCATTACATGGGCTTGCTCCTACCTATCTTTCTGATTTTGGTCCTGCCGTACATACCTACACGTATGCTACGGTCACAAGACGCAGGCCTCCTAATTGTCCCTAGAATTTCTAAGCAAACAGCTGGAGGCAGGGCTTTCTCCTATAAAACTCCATTTTTATAGAATGGTCTGCCTACCCATGTGAGAGACGCAGACTCTGTCTCAACCTTTATTGAAGACTCATCTCTTCAGTGGGTCCTATGATTGAGTGTAGTCTTGCCCAGGAGTGTGAAGGTGAACGGAAAGGCACTGGAGCAACGAACCGCCCTTGCTGTCTCTACCTGGCTGGTTCCCCTCTCTCCATTGGGATTCTCTGCCTCTAACCATATTACAGGGGCTGAGTCACTGGCTTACTCGTGTTCTTCCATGCCGTCGAGGGGTGCGTCACTTGAGTGGGTTGAGTCACTGATGTGATCATCCTGTCTGGGTTGGCGCACCCACCTTGGGTTGTGCCGTGGCGGAGATCTTTGTGGGCTATACTCGGCCTTGTCTCAGGATAGTAAGTTGGTGGTTGAAGATATCCCTCTAGTGGTGTGAGGGCTATGCTTTGGCAAAGTGGTAGGGGTTATATCCTGACTGTTTGGCCCTGTCCGAGGGTATCATCGGATGGGGCCACGTGTCTCCTGACCCCTCCTGCCTCAGCCTCCAGTATTTATGCTGTAGTAGTTTGTGTCGGGGGTTAGGGTTAGTCTATTATATTTTGTGTATTTTTTGTGTCTTATCCGGGGGCCTGTGTGAATTTAATTATGCTCTCCCTTCTCACTCACTCACTCCTTCACTCACTCACTCACTCACACACAGAGGACCTGAGCCCTAGGACCATGTCTCAGGACTACCTGGCATGGTGACTCCTTGTTGTCCCCAGTACACCTGGCCGTGCTGCTGCTCCAGTTTCAACTGTTCTGCCTGCGGCTATTTAACCCTGACTGTGATTACTATTATTTGACCATGCTGGTCATTTATGAACATTTGAACATCTTGGCCATGTTCTGTTATAGTCTCCACCCGGCACAGCCAGAAGAGGACTGGCCACCCCTCATAGCCTGGTTCCTCTCTTGGTTTTGGCCTTTCTAGGGAGTTTTTCCTAGCCACTGTGCTTCTACACCTGCATTGCTTGCTGTTTGGGGTTTTAGGCAGGGTTTCTGTACAGCACTTTGATATATCAGCTGATGTAAGAAGGGCAATATACATTTATTTGATTTGTTTTGATCGCAACAGGCCCGAAGTCAAACTCACTGAAATGGAGATGGGAGGGGCTACAATGTGGTACTTTCAGACGCATGAAAAGTAACCTTTACTACACAGGCGTTCAAAACGTGTCACCATTTCATGCGTCAAAGTACAATATTCAAACGTTCTAATCACCTGTAAATGCACTCTGAACAGGTGTAATGAACGCTTGTAAAAATGCACATAACAAGCGTTAAAATCAAAGCGATTTGAAACTCTTGGCCTTCCAAATTCGGAATAAGTGGGACACGAGCATTTATTTCAGAGAGCGTTCCGTAAACCACGCCCCAGTGGGCGGAGCTAGGCATGTTGGACTGGGACACGTTTTAATATAATAAAGCCTCCTTATTCTACAATGGGTCAGCCTTGGTTCTGTGTAGCCTAGTTATGCTAATACATTTGAGACCAGTGCATTGAAGTTAATTTCTTCTTTGACCTAATCAGTGAAATATCTTTGAGTAGTAAGCAGGGAAACAACGAGTCCCAGACAGTTCAATAGAACATAAGAGGAGGGCATCGTTTATTCGGCTACATCATTTATTAGGATCATCTAATACCACCTGTGTTGGGAATACATTGAGTTCGTTGACAAAACAGACCGTGGAAAGCCTTTTCTTACACAGATTTATTTGTCAAAGGTCCACCATGGACCTATGTAACTATGCGATTTAAATTGGAGATCATTTTATAGCAGTAGCATAAAATAGATGTGGTAGTTGCAGCAGCAGATACATATTTGCGTGTGAGAGATTTTAGTGCAGAAGAAGTTGAGGGAAGTGGTTCCATCCTCCAAGGCAGACGGCCTGGTGTAGGATCGTTTAGGGCCAAAGTAGTGGGATGGTGTGCAGGAGATGTTCACCCCTCCGCGTCCAGACTGCAAATGAATCGCGCATGCGGGAAGCCGCCGCTGGCTGATCCCGCCCTGGTTTATATTTCAAAAAACTATTAACCTGAATTTGGGCCAGACGAGGTACCATATTTTTCTCACATTGCCATTGATAGGTTTTTTTGTCTCTTTTTTTGTCTATTTAGATTGTATACACAAAAATGTTATGGTTAAAAATGTTCATGTTTTACTGTGACTTGTTGTTGGCTCCTAAGTGGACCATAAGGTTAAAAACCAAACCAAATTAAGAATATATATATTTTTAAAACGAAGTAACTCCGCCAGTGTCGCTTTTGGGTCACTTTTTCCGGTCCCAAGCCCGGATAAAGGAGGAGGGTTGGAATTGTGACATAAAACAATAATCGACAGAAAAAAAGTTCATTTGTTGTTCTAAACATATTTAGAGTGTTTTTTTTTACTTACTTTTTGTCTCTCCCACAGCGTCCATCACAATTATGCAAATTAGGCGATGGCGTCATTTAGTGACTTTTAGGACCGCCAATAGGCACTTTTTCTGAAAGACAAACCAAATTTCCATATCGATCAATGTGATTACAATCCTTTTCCAAAGCGTCTGATCTATATCTTAACATTAATAAATGTAAACTCATGGCTGTCAAAGATTGTGTGACACCTTCATATTATGGTATTCCAGTAAAAGAATAACTTACATATTCAGGCATAACCATTAAAAGGAACAGAAGTCTAGAGGCTTACTCAATTTTAACCCTCTTATTAAAAAACCCCAGAAGAAGCTAAATCAATGGCTACAGAGGGACTTATCTTTAAAAGGTAGAGTCCTAATAACCAAGGCTGAAGGTATCTCTAGACTAACATATGGTGCTCTATCTTTATATCTTGACAGTAAAATAAGCAAGGAGATAGACCAGATTCTTTTCAACTTTCAGTGGAGAAACCGTACCCAATTACATTAGGAAAACTGTTGTAAGGAACACTTATGAGAATGGTGGGCTGAATTTTCTGGATTTTACTACCTTAAATAATACTTTTAAGATCAATTGGATAAAACAATTCCCAAGAAGACCAACTTCTATGTGGAATTTTATTCCTCATCATGTCTTTACTTTTCATGTTGTTTTGCAATTATAATATTGACAAAGTTCCAGTGAAACTTTATGCTTTTCATCGGCAGGTTTTGTTGTCATGGTCCGTTAATTTCTAAGCACAATTTTTCTCCACACAGATATTATATATGGAATAATCAGGATATATTGTATAGAAATACTTCTTTGTTTTTAGAATATTGGTCCCGAAATAATATCCTATTGTTGAGCCAACTGGTAAATTCAAAGGGTTTTTTACTCAGTTATAAGGAATTCTTATCACTTTACAAGGTCCCTGTAACACCTAAAGATTTTGCAATTGTTTTAGATGCCATTCCTTCAGGTGTTGCTTTGTTATTCAGGAACGTGTCAAGACCCTCAGAGCCTACCTTCTATTGACCCTGTTGACTCATCAGTAGGAAAGACCTGACCCTCAGTGTCTACCTTTGACCCTGTTGACTCATCAGTAGGAAAGACCTGACCCTCAGAGCCTACCTTCTATTGACCCTGTTGACTCATCAGTAGGAAAGACCTGACCCTCAGAGCCTACCTTCTATTGACCCTGTTGACTCATCAGTAGGAAAGACCTGACCCTCAGAGCCTACCTTCTGTTGACCCTGTTGACTCATCAGTAGGAAAGACCTGACCCTCAGTGCCTACCTTCTATTGACCCTGTTGACTCATCAGTAGGAAAGACCTGACCCCCTGTTGACAGAGCCTATTGACCCTGTTGACTCATCAGTTGACCCTGTTGACTCATCAGTAGGAAAGACCTGACCCTCAGAGCCTACCTTCTGTTGACCCTGTTGACTCATCAGTAGGAAAGACCTGACCCTCAGAGCCTACCTTCTATTGACCCTGTTGACTCATCAGTAGGAAAGACCTGACCCTCAGAGCCTACCTTCTATTGACCCTGTTGACTCATCAGTAGGAAAGACCTGACCCTCAGAGCCTACCTTCTATTGACCCTGTTGACTCATCAGTAGGAAAGACCTGACCCTCAGAGCCTACCTTCCGTTGACCCTGTTGACTCATCAGTAGGAAAGATTTGTTTCACTTTTGGTCCATTCAACAACAGAGCGATATGAACCTTGTTTCCTTATTGGAATGGATTTATTGATAATATCTGTTGGGAAAAAGTTTGGCTGTTGCCACACACATACCTACTTGTTAACAAAATTAAGGAAGTTTCCTAATAATTTTTCAAATTATTCATAAATATTATCCTGCCAACCACTATATGAAGAAGTTTAAGGACAACATCAACTCAAATTGCTACTTTTTTAATGACCACCCAGAGACAGTGTTGCATCTTCTTTGACATTGTATTCATGTAAGAAAATTGGGGCAAGACCTCAGTAGATGTATAATTGAACACATTTATGAAGAACTTACACTATTGTGGAGAGATGTACTGCTTGGAGTCTTTACCTACGACGATAGAAATAAGCTGAAACATTTTTATGTAATTAATTTCTTCTTTTGGCCAAATTTCATATTCACAAATGTAAATTTACAAAATAAAAATAAAAATGTTCTCACCTAAAAATAAATAAATTGAACTGTATTGTAAAGACAATTAAATACTCTACTAACAAAAAAAACTGTTAGGATTATAAATGTATGTATGTCCCTTAAGGTCCTTGTGTAATGTGATATTGTACCCTCTAGCACAATTATCCATTGTATATTATTCATATATACTTGTGTTCGTTCCCTCAAGTACTTCCTGTATTGATTTGTTGTTAACAAAAAAAATAGGCAAAAAAGACAGCCAATAGCTACTCTCCTTACTGAGGAGTTGGCAACACTGCCTCTGTTGCAGTGGTGGAACAGGAAGTTCCGGGAAGGCGCCAGAACTGTGTCGTGAAGGCGATATATTTTGTGTCCGTTTCACATGTATTACTACAGGTATGTAATAGCCCGTTTACACTTTGTAATATCGAAAGAACATGTCATAACGTGCTGGGTAACACCTCCTTTATGGTATTATCACGTTTGGTAAAGGTTTTATTGTGTAATATTTGTGTCAAGCCGAGTGAGCATAAATATTTTTTGTCACATAGCTAGAGACTGGGTTTGGCAGAGGGAATAAACATAATTTACTAAAGCTAATTTCATTTTTAAAATCTATTTATTTGCGATTTTTTGAGTTCGTTATTGTTTTTGTGTAAAATTCACGGGATGGTAAAATGGCGGCTTCCCTTCTGTCTACGTCAACTGAATTCAGTGCAGGCAGCGCGGGTTCACTTATTATTATTATTATTACATGTGTAACAATATTCCGACATTCAGGTGTTTCTATCTTTGTCTATGATTGTTACTATGTTGTGACAAATGGGAAACACAATAGATTTTTGTGAGGTGAAATAATACAGTGAAGACATGGCTATTCAGGAGCATAGTCCATAGTGCTGCCTAAACTGTATACATTTACAGAAGGATCGCTAAATATGGGCACGTGCATCAGCAAATCAAGTTAGGAGGCTGCAGATTGGACAGAACAAAGCAACAAGGATTGTTTTAAAGGTGGAGATATGTTTCTTCTGTTGTAGTCATGCACCATGCTCATTTAATTTCACAATGGACACCATTTAAAACGGACGAACTCTAGTCACAACAGTACTCCGTTGGTTAGAGACAGACATTCAGTCAATAGCAGGAATAGATTGTCCACAATCTGTGTTATCCAGACAGAAACGAAAAATAGGCAAAATAACATTTAGATTCAGAGTGATAACGAAATTTAATAATTTATCTGAGAGAACCAGAAACGTTTTAATATATAAATTCAAACATTATTTTAGAATAATTTATTTATAATACATTGGAAGGTTGTGTAGGACTATGGAAGAATCAATTAAACTTTTCAGACTGTTAAGAGTATTTATCTGGTCAATATGTCTGTGTTATGTCTCTTTGTCTCTCAGTGTGTTATATGTGAAAATGTGATCACATTATACATAGTTTTTAAAAATGTTTTAAGGACTCTTGGAAGATTAGTCCAAATGAGAAGTAAAATATATCCCAATAAAATCAAAACTAACTGCAACCTTGTACTAAATGTTTTTTTGTTGTAATTTATGCATTTATGTAAATGTAGGAAATCTACTATAGGTTAAGTTCACTTACATTGTGTCATTTAAAGTGTCTACTTTTTGTCTAATGGGAATGAATGTTGAGTTGTCAATGCTTAGCTACCTGATCTATTGAAATGAGATAATTGAACAAATATAATTTATTTTTAGAGAATTAAGACGGAGACAGAACTGTCAAGACAATAACTTTTGTGTCCATTTCTCTTTATTACTACAGGCCGACTCAGATTAAGTCTGAGGCCGTTAATATCAACAGTGAGGACAAACCCAGCCTGCCTCTCTCCTTCCACACTGTGTCCAAACCTACAGTCACTGGGTCCTGATTGTGACAGTGGAGCCCAGTTTGCACTGCAGGGTCCAGAGATGGCATCAGTGAAGCTGGAAGACTGCAGTCAAACACTGGAGCTGAATGTCAACATTAAAGATGAAGAAGAGGAGGAGAAGATTGGGAAATCTGTTTATGATGGTAAGAGCAGATATTTATTCATAAGTTAGACCTCTGTAAATTATGACCCAGTCTATTGCTGGGTTAAGTTCTATTTGACTCACACATCCCTGAAGAACTCCAGACGGTTGTTTGTTTCAACTTCACACTGTGTGTTGAAAGTTGCTATAGAACTGTTTCAATGAGAAGGTAGATGTTAATTCATGCTAATGAGATCTGGATGGTTTGACACCAGTATTGTCAGCATGTGTTTTATCCAATGGGCTGTCTGGAATTATCATAGTGTCGACTAAAGAAGTGAAGAAGATGAACACATGACTAAGGACACCTACAGTAAAGTGTGACACCAACTTTTCCTGATCGAAAAGCATTGCAGAGAATTTAAATTTGAACGAGTTATTTCCTGAATTGACTGGAATTCAAGTGGAATTGACAGCAACCCTAGCAACTACACAGACTCATTTCATAGAACTTCAGAACACTGCCAACTGAAGCTAACTAGCTATCAGCTATCAGTCAGCTAACTACTGCTAGAGGTCATCAGCTAACCTTTAGCTCGGAAAGCTCTCGCCAGTTCATACAACGCGTTTCAAACCAGAAACATACCAGACCTATTTTTCTCTCCAAAGCCCCGGATTCCTACCAGCAAACTCTGAACCTTTTCATCTGGATCATCGCAGTTAGCTAACCGCATCCCCGGTTAACTACTCCTGGCTAACATTTCCGTCCTGGAGCTAGCCCATGCTAGACCCATCTCCCGGCTAGGGCTCCTGGGCTACTCCTGAAGCCCACTCCTCGGCTACAATATCCGGATCCCTTCTACTGCTGGTACGGGGCCCCGTCGATCCTTCACGACTGGAATACCGACGTAATCTGCCCTAGGATCCCAACAGGCCACTCAGGCACGACGTCCCCTGAAGGCCCTTCTGCTAACCGCGGCCTGCTAGCTATCTACAGCATATTGGGCTGTTAGCTGATCCATCGGCCAATTTCTTGGACCACAATACCCATTTTACCAATTGGACTTGGACCCCTCTGCTACTTGGAACCCTACTAATTCCACGACTGGTCTATCGACGTCACTGCACTGGGAGGCAAAAACAGACTTTCCCCCATCGTGACGTCCCTCTAAGGCCCTAATGCTAGCTTGCTAGCCCCGGCCTGCTAACTGTCTGAATCGCCGTGTCCCCAGCCAGCCCAACCACTCACTGGACCCATACGATCACTTGGCTACACATGCCTCTCCCTAATATCAATATGCCTTGTCCATTTCTGTCCTAGTTAGTGATTACTGTCTTATTTCACTGTAGAGCCTCTAGCCCTGCTCAATATACCTTAACCACCTCCCACATATGCGACGACATCACCTGGTTTAAATGTCTCTAGAGACTATATCTCTCTCATCATTACTCAATGCCTAGGTTTTACCTCCAATGTACTCTCTTCCTACCATACCTTTGTATGTACCTTATGCCTAGAATCTATGCTATCGTGCCCAGAAACCTGCTCCCTTTACTCTCTGTTCCGAACGTGCTAGACGGCCAGGTCTTATAGCCTTTAGCCGTACCCTTATCCTACATCTCCTCTGTTCCTCTGGTGATGTAGAGGTGAATCCAGGCCCTGCAGTGCCTAGCTCCACTCCTATTCCCCAGGTGCTCTCATTTGTTGACTTCTGTAACCGTAATAGCCTTGGTTTCATGCATGTTAACATTAGAAGCCTCCTCCCTAAGTTTGCTTTATTCACTGCTTTAGCACATTCTGCCAACCCGGATGTCTTAGCCGTGTCTTGAGTCCTGGTTTAAGAAAACCCCTGAAATTTCAACCCCTGAAATTTCCACCCCTAACTATAACATTTTCCACTAAGATAGAACTGCCAAAGGGCGGTGTTATAGAACTCTGCAGGCTATCTTACTATCCAGGTCTGTACCAAAACAATTCGAGCTTCTACTTCTAATACTTCGCCTTTCCAGAAACAAGTCTCTCACCATTACCGCTTGCTATAGACCACCCTCTGCCCCCAGCTGTGCCCTCGACACCATATGTGATATGATTGCCCCCCATCTATCTTCTGAGCTTGTGCTGCTAGGTGACCTAAACTGGGACATGCTTAACACCCTGGCCATCCTACAATCTAAGCTTAATGCCCTCATTCTCACACAAATTATCTATGAACCTACCAGGTACAACTCCAAATCCTTTGCACCCAGTGTCTCAACTTGCACATTCATCCTCTGCACATCCTACCATTCCAGTGTTAAATTGCTATATTGTAATTACTTTGCCACCATGGCCTATTTATTGCCTTACCTCTCTTATCCTACCTCATTTACACATGCTGTATATAGATTTTTCTACTGTTTTATTGATTGTATGTTTGTTTATTTCATGTGTAACTCTGTGTTGTTGTATGTGTCGAACTGCTTTGCTTTATCTTGGCCAGGTCGCAGTTGCAAATGAGAACTTGTTCTCAACTAGCCTACCTGGTTAAATAAAGGTGTTCTCAACTAGCCTACCTGGTTAAATAAAGGTGTTCTCAACTAGCCTACCTGGTTAAATAAAGGTGAAATAAATATGTAAATAATATCCTCTATCATATGATGCATTAACCCATAAAGCAGTTAAACCCCAAACCAACTATGATGTTTATAGTAGTTCCCAGACCCAACCATTCTGTATGTCTTACAATGGAATCTAGTCTCTCTCTCGCTCCGCTTCCTGTGTCATGGTGTCTCCGCTTCCTGTGTCATGGTGTCTTCGCTTCCTGTGTCATGGTGTCTTCGCTTCCTCTGTCATGGTGTCTCCGCTTCCTGTGTCATGGTGTCTCCGCTTCCTGTGTCATGGTGTCTCCGCTTCCTGTGTCATGGTGTCTCCACTTCCTGTGTCATGGTGTCTTCGCTTCCTGTGTCATGGTGTCTTCACTCACCCATTATGCAGTTGGACCTCACTCCACGTGAAAACTATGCACCCCCCCCCAAGGAGAGACAAGACGATCTTAACCACTGCAGGTACTGTTCGAAGTAGTGTCTCTCAAATCAATGGTGTTCCAACACCCCCGCCTGGTGTCTCTTGATGAATCTCCAGAATTCAGCCCGTTCCCCTGGTTATATCGTGGTTCCACCTGAGGACAGCCACACATTTCCTGACAACGTCATTTGTGACATTTTGAATAACAGCATCCCCTGTTCTCCCATCGGTCCCCCAGTTACCACTTACCAATCCATGTGCCGTCATTACTGATATACCAACAATGCTACAAAAGTAACCATTGCTACTTCCAACATGGCCCGTGACTATAGTCTCACATTACCCCTCATTTGCGCAGTAGTCCAATTTCATGCTATTAATACAGCATTCTACTACTGTTCCTTCTGTTACTGGCCCTACAGGGAGCTGCTGTGAGACGAGCTATTGCCCGGAATTTGTCTCCTGCTCTCCTATTGTCTTCGTGTTTTACTGATAAGTCTAGGACTGAACTTTCAGATACCCCCTACCTGTTTCCCAGTTTATCCCTTAGTCTCTAGCCACCAACATCTCCACTGACCTCCTGTATTCTGCTACAGTTGGTACCTGTGGATATTACACCCCTGTGCTTAAGTTGGGTACACATCTCTCATCCCAAGGCCGATCTACCCCAAAGCCGATCTACCCCAAGGCCTATCTATCCCCCCCCCACACACACACTGGACTCTGCCCTCACATTGGACTCTAAACACACACTACCCCGCCCCCGTTTGTAAACACCTTTGTTACAGTGTAGACTTTGTGCTCCACAGGTTGGTTGATAAGCAGCCACCTTCTGACACTTTCCATTTACCGTGGTTCGCTCCCAGTCTACTGGGAGGGATGTCATGTGTTTACTATCTGTCAGAAATGGGGGAGAGATTAGTGGCGTTGGAAGAGCATCCCGACCGTACAAAACTCTGAGTCACATGTTTCTTAATCACACTCTGCATTCGATGTGATGCTATTATCACAGAAAACTTCCCTCCTGGCGATGTGGCCTCCTGTTTACAGGGATCTGTAGCTAGTCCTTCTGGCGACGTGGCCTCCTGTATACAGGGATCTATAGCTAGTCCTTTTGGCGATGTGGCCTCCTGTATCCAGGGATCTGTAGCTAGTCCTTCTGGCGATGTGGCCTCCTGTATACAGGGATCTGTAGCTAGTCCTTCTGGCGATGTGGCCTCCTGTATACAGGGATCTGTAGCTAGTCCTTCTGGCGATCCTCCTGTATACAGGGATCTGTAGCTAGTCCTTCTGGCGATGTGGCCTCCTGTATACAGGGATCTGTAGCTAGTCCTTCTGGCGATGTGGCCTCCTGTATACAGGGATCTGTAGCTAGTCCTTCTGGCGATGTGGCCTCCTGTATACAGGGATCTGTAGCTAGTCCTTCTGGCGATGTGGCCTCCTGTATACAGGGATCTGTAGCTAGTCCTTCTGGCGACGTGGCCTCCTGTATACAGGGATCTGTAGCTAGTCCTTCTGGCGACGTGGCCTCCTGTATACAGGGATCTGTAGCTAGTACTTCTGGCGACGTGGCCTCCTGTATACAGGGATCTGTAGCTAGTCCTTCTGGCGACGTGGCCTCCTGTATACAGGGATCTGTAGCTAGTCCTTCTGGCGATGTGGCCTCCTGTATACAGGGATCTGTAGCTAGTCCTTCTGGCGATGTGGCCTCCTGTATACAGGGATCTGTAGCTAGTCCTTCTGGCGATGTGGCCTCCAGTATACAGGGATCTGTAGCTAGTCCTTCTGGCGATGTGGCCTCCTGTATACAGGGATCTGTAGCTAGTCCTTCTGGCGATGTGGCCTCCTGTATACAGGGATCTGTAGCTAGTCCTTCTGGCGATGTGGCCTCCTGTATCCAGGGATCTGTAGCTAGTCCTTCTGGCGATGTGGCCTCCTGTATACAGGGATCTGTAGCTAGTCCTTCTGGCGATGTGGCCTCCCGTATACAGGGATCTGTAGCTAGTCCTTCTGGCGATGTGGCCTCCTGTATACAGGGATCTGTAGCTAGTCCTCCTGGCGATGTGGCCTCCTGTATCCAGGGATCTGTAGCTAGTCCTTCTGGCGATGTGGCCTCCTGTATCCAGGGATCTGTAGCTAGTCCTTCTGGCGATGTGGCCTCCTGTATCCAGGGATCTGTAGCTAGTCCTCCTGGCGATGTGGCCTCCTGTATCCAGGGATCTGTAGCTAGTCCTTCTGGCGATGTGGCCTCCTGTATGGGATCTGGTCCTTCTGGCTGTGGCCTCCTGTATACAGGGATCTGTAGCTAGTCCTTCTGGCGATGTGGCCTCCTGTATACAGGGATCTGTAGCTAGTCCTTCTGGCGATGTGGCCTCCTGTATAAGGGATCTCCTGGCGATGTGGCCTCCTGTATACAGGGATCTGTAGCTAGTCCTTCTGGCGATGTGGCCTCCTGTATCCAGGGATCTGTAGCTATTCTTTCAAGTGTTATGCCTTCTGTGATAAACTCATTACTGAAAGTTGCCAGTCGTGTCTGAAATGACAACACTATCTCTTCTACTTTCACCGTTATCTGTGTATGTGTAACGTTAAATTAAATCCCCATATTGTGTACCGTTAGCTGCTCTCTTTCTTCTATGAGCTCTCTCCTGCAACAATATACAGTCTCTGGGATTGATACTCATCTATCATTACATCTAACCCATAACACACTATACTCCAAAATCATTCTCTACATTTTACAAACCTACTAACACGCTCTCAAATCAATTTAGTCAATATACAGCATTCCCTCCTCTGGAACAATGAACACCCTCATGTTGCACGAAACCTAAAAACATATTGACTTGAAAAGAGAAACTAAGTACATGTTTAATAACTTTGCACCGCTGGTTGATGCTATGTACCATGAACTCTTAATACAGGGTAATACAAAATGTAGAATGTAGAATGTAGAATGACTGACCTCAGTGCGTTCAGTGTCCCATCACAACGACAACGTTTTATCACTTTAGAATGTAGAATGACTGACCTCAGTGCGTTCAGTGTCCCATCACAATGACAACGTTTTATCACTTTAGAATGTAGAATGTAGAATGACTGACCTCAGTGCGTTCAGTGTCCAATCACAACGACAACGTTTTATCACTTCAGAATGTAGAATGTAGAATGACTGACCTCAGTGCGTTCAGTGTCCAATCACAACGACAACGTTTTAACACTTTAGAATGTAGAATGACTGACCTCAGTGCGTTCAGTGTCCCATCACAACGACAACGTTTTATCACTTCAGAATGTAGAATGTAGAATGACTGACCTCAGTGCGTTCAGTGTCCAATCACAACGACAACGTTTTAACACTTTAGAATGTAGAATGACTGACCTCAGTGCGTTCAGTGTCCCATCACAACGACAACGTTTTATCACTTTAGAATGTAGAATGACTGACCTCAGTGCGTTCAGTGTCCCATCACAACGACAACGTTTTATCACTTTAGAATGTAGAATGTAGAATGACTGACCTCAGTGCGTTCAGTGTCCCATCACAACGACAACGTTTTATCACTTTAGAATGTAGAATGACTGACCTCAGTGCGTTCAGTGTCCCATCACAACGACAACGTTTTATCACTTCAGAATGTAGAATGTAGAATGACTGACCTCAGTGCGTTCAGTGTCCCATCACAACGACAACGTTTTATCACTTCAGAATGTAGAATGTAGAATGACTGACCTCAGTGCGTTCAGTGTCCCATCACAACGACAACGTTTTATCACTTTAGAATGTAGAATGTAGAATGACTGACCTCAGTGCGTTCAGTGTCCCATCACAACGACAACGTTTTATCACTTTAGAATGTAGAATGACTGACCTCAGTGCGTTCAGTGTCCCATCACAACGACAACGTTTTATCACTTTAGAATGTAGAATGACTGACCTCAGTGCGTTCAGTGTCCCATCACAATGACAACGTTTTATCACTTTAGAATGTAGAATGTAGAATGACTGACCTCAGTGCGTTCTTTGAGACTAAGAAGGCACAAATTCCAGTTGATCAAGTCCGCATCCATCACCCCTGTTAGAACATACATTTATAAACAACCTTTTATTGCCGGTCATAACTCTTCTCATTACAGGCCTGTCCAATCAAAATCAGACAACGTTTTATCACTTTAGAATGTAGAATGTAGTTTATTCAGACTGACCTCAGTGCCCGTTTTAGTGTCCAATCACAATGACAACGTTTTATCACTTTAGAATGTAGAAATGTAGAATGACTGACCTCAGTGCGAGCTTCTTTGAGACTCACCCAGGCACACCATTCCACCTGAGCTTGATCAAGTCACGCTCATCCATCACCCCTGTCAGAACCACATTTATAACCTGAGCTTTTCTTGCCGGCTCATACACTCTTCTCAGCACCAGGCCTCTCACCTGAGCTTGTTCTCTCTCTCCCAGAAAAATCAGTATCTCACCACGAGTCGCTCACCTGAGCTTGTTCTCTCTCTCCACGCTCACTCCACACGCGCTCTCAGCACCACGTGTCTCTCACCTGAGCTTGTTCTCTCTCTCTCCACGCTGTCCACATCTCAGCACCACGTTTCTCACCTGAGCTTTCTCTCTCTCAGCACCACGAGTCACGACTGACCCTCACGCGCTCTCAGCACCACGAGTCTCTCACCTGAGCTTGTTCTCTCTCTCTTTCTCCACGCTCACTTCACACGCGCTCTCAGCACCACGAGTCTCTCACCTGAGCTTGTTCTCTCTCTCTCCACGCTCACTCCACACGCACTCTCAGCACCACGTGTCTCTCACCTGAGCTTCTCTCTCTCTCTCCACGCTCACTCCACACGCGCTCTCAGCACCACGTGTCTCTCACCTGAGCTTCTTCTCTCTCTCCACGCTCACTCCACACGCGCTCTCAGCACCACGAGTCTCTCACCTGAGCTTGTTCTCTCTCTCTCCACGCTCACTCCACACGCGCTCTCAGCACCACGAGCCTCTCACCTGAGCTTGTTCTCTCTCTCTCTCTCCACGCTCACTCCACACGCGCTCTCAGCACCACGAGCCTCTCACCTGAGCTTCTCTCTCTCTCTCTCCACGCTCACTCCACACGCGCTCTCAGCACCACGAGTCTCTCACCTGAGCTTGTTCTCTCTCTCTCCGCTCACTCCACACGCGCTCTCAGCACCACGAGTCTCTCACCTGAGCTTGTTCTCTCTCTCTCTCCACGCTCACTCCACACGCGCTCTCAGCACCACGAGTCTCTCACCTGAGCTTGTTCTCTCTCTCTCCACGCTCACTCCACACGCGCTCTCAGCACCACGAGTCTCTCACCTGAGCTTCTCTCTCTCTCCACGCTCACTCCACACGCGCTCTCAGCACCACGAGCCTCTCACCTCACCTGAGCTTCTCTCTCTCTCTCTCACGCTCACTCCACACGCGCTCTCAGCACCACGAGTCTCTCACCTGAGCTTGTTCTCTCTCTCCACGCTCACTCCACACGCGCTCTCAGCACCACGAGTCTCTCACCTGAGCTTGTTCTCTCTCTCTCCACGCTCCACTCCACACGCGCTCTCAGCACCACGAGTCTCTCACCTGAGCTTCTCTCTCTCTCTCCACGCTCACACACGCGCTCTCAGCACCACGAGTCTCTCACCTGAGCTTCTCTCTCTCTCTCACGCTCACGCGCTCTCAGCACCACAAGTCTCTCACCTGAGCTTGTTCTCTCTCTCTCCACGCTCAGCACCACACGCGCTCTCAGCACCACAAGTCTCTCACCTGAGCTTGTTCTCTCTCTCTCCACGCTCACTCCACACAAGCGCTCTCAGCACCACGAGTCTCTCACCTGAGCTTGTTCTCTCTCTCTCCACGCTCACTCCACACGCGCTCTCAGCACCACGAGCCTCTCACCTGAGCTTCTCTCTCTCCACGCTCACTCCACACGCGCTCTCAGCACCACGAGTCTCTCACCTGAGCTTGTTCTCTCTCTCTCTCTCCACGCTCACTCCACACGCGCTCTCAGCACCACGAGTCTCTCACCTGAGCTTCTCTCTCTCTCTCCACGCTCACTCCACACAAGCGCTCTCCGCACCACGAGTCTCTCACCTGAGCTTCTCTCTCTCTCTCCACGCTCACTCCACACGCGCTCTCAGCACCACGAGTCTCTCACCTGAGCTTGTTCTCTCTCTACATTTACATTTACATTTACATTTAAGTCATTTAGCAGACGCTCTTATCCAGAGCGACTTACAAATTGGTGCATTCACCTTATGACATCCAGTGGGACAGTCACTTAACAATAGTGCATCTAAAACTTAGGGGGGGTGGGGTGAGAGGGATTACTTAACCTATCCTAGGTATTCCTTAAAGAGGTGGGGTTTCAGGTGTCTCCGGAAGGAGGAGCCTGGAGGTACTGAGGTGCCGTTCCCCTCACAGCTCCGTAGGCAAGCACCATGGTCTTGTAGCGGATGCGAGCTTCAACTGGAAGCCAGTGGAGAGAACGGAGGAGCGGGGTGACGTGAGAGAACTTGGGAAGGTTGAACACCAGACGGGCTGCGGCGTTCTGGATGAGTTGAAGGGGTTTAATGGCACAGGCAGGGAGCCCAGCCAACAGCGAGTTGCAGTAATCCAGACGGGAGATGACAAGTGCCTGGATTAGGACCTGCGCCGCTTCCTGTGTGAGGCAGGGTCGTACTCTGCGGATGTTGTAGAGCATGAACCTACAGGAACGGGCCACCGCCTTGATGTTAGTTGAGAACGACAGGGTGTTGTCCAGGATCACGCCAAGGTTCTTGGCGCTCTGGGAGGAGGACACAATGGAGTTGTCAACCGTGATGGCGAGATCATGGAACGGGCAGTCCTTCCCGGGAGGAAGAGCAGCTCCGTCTTGCCGAGGTTCAGCTTGAGGTGGTGATCCGTCATCCACACTGATATGTCTGCCAGACATGCAGAGATGCGATTCGCCACCTGGTCATCAGAAGGGGGAAAGGAGAAGATTAATTGTGTGTCGTCTGCATAGCAATGATAAGAGAGACCATGTCAGGTTATGACAGAGCCAAGTGACTTGGTGTATAGCGAGAATAGGAGAGGGCCAAGAACAGAGCCCTGGGGGACACCAGTGGTGAGAGCGCGTGGTGAGGAGACAGATTCTCGCCACGCCACCTGGTAGGAGCGACCTGTCAGGTAGGACGCAATCCAAGCGTGGGCCGCGCCGGAGATGCCCAACTCGGAGAGGGTGGAGAGGAGGATCTGATGGTTCACAGTATCGAAGGCAGCCGATAGATCTAGAAGGATGAGAGCAGAGGAGAGAGAGTTAGCTTTAGCAGTGCGGAGCGCCTCCGTGATACAGAGGAGAGCAGTCTCAGTTGAATGACTAGTCTTGAAACCTGACTGATTTGGATCAAGAAGGTCATTCAGAGAGAGATAGCGGGAGAGCTGGCCAAGGACAGCACGTTCAAGAGTTTTGGAGAGAAAAGAAAGAAGGGATACTGGTCTGTAATTGTTGACATCGGAGGGATCGAGTGTAGGTTTTTTCAGAAGGGGTGCAACTCTCGCTCTCTTGAAGACGGAAGGGACGTAGCCAACGGTCAGGGATGAGTTGATGAGCGAGGTGAGGTAAGGGAGAAGGTCTCCGGAAATGGTCTGGAGAAGAGAGGAGGGGATAGGGTCAAGCGGGCAGGTTGTTGGGCGGCCGGCCGTCACAAGACGCGAGATTTCATCTGGAGAGAGAGGGAGAAAGAGGTCAGAGCACAGGGTAGGGCAGTGTGAGCAGAACCAGCAGTGTCGTTTGACTTAGCAAACGAGGATCGGATGTCGTCGACCTTCTTTTCAAAATGGTTGACGAAGTCATCTGCAGAGAGGGAGGAGGGGGGGGCGGAGGATTCAGGAGAGGGAGAAGGTGGCAAAGAGCTTCCTAGGGTTAGAGGCAGCAGCTTGGAATTTAGCGTGGTAGAAAGTGGCTTTAGCAGCAGAGACAGAGGAGGAAAATGTAGAGAGGAGGGAGTGAAAGGATGCCAGGTCCGCAGGGAGGCGAGTTTTCCTCCATTTCCGCTCGGCTGCCCGGAGCCCTGTTCTGTGAGCTCGCAATGAGTCATCGAGCCACGGAGCGGGAGGGAGGACCGAGCCGGCCTGGAGGATAGGGGACATAGAGAGTCAAGGGATGCAGAGAGGGAGGAGAGGAGGGTTGAGGAGGCAGAATCAGGAGATAGGTGGGAGAAGGTTTGAGCGGAGGGAAGAGATGATAGGATGGAAGAGGAGAGAGTAGCGGGGGAGAGAGAGCGAAGGTTGGGACGGCGCGATACCATCCGAGTAGGGGCAGTGTGGGAGGTGTTGGATGAGAGCGAGAGGGAAAAGGATACAAGGCAGTGGTCGGAGACTTGGAGGGGAGTTGCAATGAGGTTAGTGGAAGAACAGCATCTAGTAAAGATGAGGTCGAGCGTATTGCCTGCCTTGTGAGTAGGGGGAAGGTGAGAGGGTGAGGTCAAAAGAGGAGAGGAGTGGAAAGAAGGAGGCAGAGAGGAAAGAGTCAAAGGTAGACGTGGGGAGGTTAAAGTCGCCCAGAACTGTGAGAGGTGAGCCGTCCTCAGGAAAGGAGCTTATCAAGGCATCAAGCTCATTGATGAACTCTCCGAGGGAACCTGGAGGGCGATAAATGATAAGGATGTTAAGCTTGAAAGGGCTAGTAACTGTGACAGCATGGAATTCAAAGGAGGCGATAGACAGATGGGTAAGGGGAGAAAGAGAGAATGACCACTTGGGAGAGATGAGGATCCCGGTGCCACCACCCCATCTCTCCACGCTCACTCCACACGCGCTCTCAGCACCACGAGCCTCTCACCTGAGCTTCTCTCTCTCCACGCTCACTCCACACGCGCTCTCAGCACCACGAGTCTCTCACCTGAGCTTGTTCTCACGCTCACCCACACGCTCTCAGCACCACGAGTCTCTCACCTGAGCTTCTCTCTCTCCCACGCTCACTCCACACGCACTCTCAGCACCACGAGTCTCTCACCTGAGCTTGTTCTCTCTCTCTCCACGCTCACCTGAGCCACACGCGCGCTCTCAGCACCACGAGTCTCTCACCTGAGCTTCTCTCTCTCTCTCTCCACGCTCACTCCACACGCGGTCTCAGCACCACGAGCCTCTCACCTGAGCTTCTCTCTCTCCGCTCACTCCACGCGCAATCCACACGCGCTCTCAGCACCACGAGTCTCTCACCTGAGCTTCTCTCTCTCTCTCCACGCTCACACGCGCCACACGCGCTCTCAGCACCACGAGCCTCTCACCTGAGCTTGTTCTCTCTCTCTCCACGCTCACTCCACACGCGCTCTCAGCACCAGGAGTCTCTCACCTGAGCTTGTTCTCTCTCTCTCTCCACGCTCACTCCACACGCGGTCTCAGCACCACGAGTCTCTCACCTGAGCTTGTTCTCTCTCCACGCTCTCCACGCTCACGCTCCACACGCGCTCTCAGCCACGAGTCTCTCACCTGAGCTTGTTCTCTCTCTCCACGCTCACTCCACACGCGCTCTCAGCACCACGAGTCTCTCACCTGAGCTTCTCTCTCTCCACGCTCACTCCACACGCGGTCTCAGCACCACGAGTCTCTCACCTGAGCTTGTTCTCTCTCTCTCCACGCTCACTCCACACGCGCTCTCAGCACCACGAGCCTCTCACCTGAGCTTCTCTCTCCACGCTCAATCCACACGCGCTCTCAGCACCACGAGTCTCTCACCTGAGCTTCTCTCTCTCTCTCTCCACGCTCACTCCACACGCGCTCTCAGCACCACGACCTGTCTCTCACCTGAGCTTGTTCTCTCTCTCTCTCGCTCACTCCACACGCGCTCTCAGCACCACGAGTCTCTCACCTGAGCTTGTTCTCTCTCTCTCCACGCTCACTCCACACGCGCTCTCAGCACCACGAGTCTCTCACCTGAGCTTCTCTCTCTCTCTCCACGCTCACTCCACACGCGCTCTCAGCACCCTGGCACTGGTTTTGGTTCCGACTCAGATAGGAGTGGTAAAAGTCATTGTCTCTCATAGCACCGCCTTCGTCTCTTTTTCTTCAGCCGGTTAGGGAGGGTTTTGAGGTTGACACACACGGTCCATTGTCAAATGATTTCTATCATTCATTGAGACACGATCTGACTTCAGCTTCCATGATAAGCTCAACAACAACAAAAACACAGTTAAATTCATTACACTTCTGTTTCAGTAAATTAGACAAACATTGACTATATGATGAATTATGACATTAACCTTTCCTTCATACCAAGTCAAAAAGCATAACATAATGTTACTGCTTAAAAAAAAAACATTTTCAACATGAGTCCATATTATTCTACTGGCGACCTCTAGGAAGAGTTAGCAATACATCTTTCACAGTCCATTTGCGGTTACTGTCAGCCCTTATTAACATATATTTCCCTTTTCTATATGCAGCCTGAACACAGTACCACTGTATAAGTACCCCAAAGAGCAGTACCTCAGGGAACTGTTAAATCAAAAATAAACTATTTAGAATTACAAATGTTTTTTCTCTATGTTTCTTAGTTTTATCCTGGCCAATGAAACTATTGTTAGCGATTTCCTCTATGGCCCTATTAACCCCTCGCACGTCTGCAAGGTGAGCGGAGTCATATCCCACTCTCAAAACATAGTCTTGAATTAAATCTACTACTGCCGCAATTAATCAAATCAAATCAAATGTATTTATATAGCCCTTCGTACATCAGCTGATATCTCAAAGTGCTGTACAGAAACCCAGTCTAAAACCCCAAACAGCAAGCAATGCAGGTGTTGAAGCACGGTGGCTAGGAAAAACTCTCTAGAAAGGCCAAAACCTAGGAAGAAACCTAGAGAGGAACCAGGCTATGTGGGGTGGCCAGTCCTCTTCTGGCTGTGCCGGGTGGAGATTATAACAGAACATGGCCAAGATTTTCAAATGTTCATAAATGACCAGCATGGTCAAATAATAATGAGGCAGAACAGTTGAAACTGGAGCAGCAGCACGGTCAGGTGGACTGGGGACAGCAAGGAGTCATCATGTCAGGTAGTCCTGGGGCATGGTCCTAGGGCTCAGGTCCTCCGAGAGAAAGAAAGAGAGAAGGAGAGAATTAGAGAACGCACACTTAGATTCACACAGGACACCGAATAGGACAGGAGAAGTACTCCAGATATAACAAACTGACCCTAGCCCCCCGACACAAACTACTGCAGCATAAATACTGGAGGCTGAGACAGGAGGGGTCAGGAGACACTGTGGCCCCATCCGAGGGACACCCCCGGACAGGGCCAAACAGGAAGGATATAACTCCACCCACTTTGCCAAAGCACAGCCCCACACCACTAGAGGGATATCTTCGACCACCAACTTACCATCCTGAGACAAGGCTGAGTATAGCCCACAAAGATCTCCGCCATGGCACAACCCAAGGGGGGCGCCAACCCAGACAGGATGACCACATCAGTGAACCAACCCACTCAGGTGACGCACCCCTTCCAGGGACAGCATGAGAGAGTCCCAGTAAGCCAGTGACTCAGCCCCTGTAATAGGGTTAGAGGCAGAGAATCCCAGTGGAAAGAGGGGAACCGGCCAGGCAGAGACAGCAAGGGCGGTTCGTTGCTCCAGAGCCTTTCCGTTCACCTTCCCACTCCTGGGCCAGACTACACTCAATCATATGACCCACTGAAGAGACAAGTCTTCAGTAAAGACTTAAAGGTTTGGACCGAGTTTGCGTCTCTGACATGGGTAGGCAGACTGTTCCATAAAAATGGAGCTCTATAGGAGAAAGCCCTGCCTCCAGCTGTTTGCTTAGAAATTCTAGGGACAATTAGGAGGCCTGCATCTTGTGACCGTAGCGTACGTGTAGGTATGTACGGCAGGACCAAATCAGAGAGATAGGTAGGAGAAAGCCCATGTAATGCTTTGTAGGTTAGCAGTAAAACCTTGAAATCAGCCCTTGCTTTGACAGGAAGCCAGTGTAGAGAGGCTAGCACTGGAGTAATATGATCAAATGTTTTGGTTCTAGTCAGGATTCTAGCAGCCGTATTTAGCACCAACTGAAGTTTATTTAGTGCTTTATCCGGGTAGCCGGAAAGTAGAGCATTGCAGTAGTCTAACCTAGAAGTGACAAAAGCATGGATTTTTTTCTGCAATGTTTTTGCAATGTTACGTAGATGGAAAAAAGCTGTCCTTGAAATGGTCTTGATATGTTCTTCAAAAGAGAGATCAGGGTCCAGAGTAACGCCGAGGTCCTTCACATTGTCAGATTCAACAGAAGATCTCTTTGTTTCTTGGGACCTAGAACAAGCATCTCTGTTTTGTCCGAGTTTAAAAGTAGAAAGTTTGAAGCCATCCACTTCCTTATGTCTGAAACACATGCTTCTAGCAAGGGCAATTTTGGGGCTTCACCATGTTTCATTGAAATGTACAGCTGTGTGTCATCCGCATAGCAGTGAAAGTTAAGATTACGTTTTGAATAACATCCCCAAGAGGTAAAATATATAGTGAAAACAATAGTGGTCCTAAAACGGAACCTTGAGGAACACCGACATTTACAGTTGATTTGTCAGAGGACAAACTTTCACAGAGACAAACTGATATCTTTCCGACAGATAAGATCTAAACCAGGCCAGAATTTGTCCGTGTAGATGAATTTGGGTTTCCAATCTCTCCAAAAGAATGTGGTGATCGATGGTATCAAAAGCAGCACTAAGGTCTAGGAGCACGAGGACAGATGCAGAGCCTCGGTCCGATGCCATTAAAATGTCATTTACCACCTTCACAAGTGCCGTCTCAGTGCTATGATGGGGTCTAAAACCAGACTGAAGCATTTCGTATACATTTTTTTCTCTTCAGGAAGGCATGAAGTTGATGCGCAACAGACTTTTCAAATTTTTTTGAGAGGAATGGAAGATTCGATATAGGCTGATGGTTTTTAAATATTTTCTGGGTCAAGGTTTGGCTTTTTCAAGAGAGGCTTTATTACTACCACTTTTAGTGAGTTTGATACACATCCGGTGGATAGAGAGCCGTTTATTATGTTCAACATAGGAGGGCCAAGCACAGGAAGCAGCTCTTTCAGTAGTTTAGTTGGAATAGGGTCCAGTATACAGCTTGAAGGTTTAGAGGCCATGATTATTTTCATCATTGTGTCAAGAGATATAGTACTAAAACACTTGAGCGTCTCTCTTGATCCTAGGTCCTGGGAGAGTTGTGCAGACTCAGGACAACTGAGCTTTGAAGGAATACGCAGATTTAAAGAGGAGTCCGTAATTTGTTTGGGCCTCTCTGGGTGGGAGTCTGTGGGCCTCTCTGGGTGGGAGTCTGTGGGCCTCTCTGGGTGGGGTCTGTGGGCCTCTCTGGGTGGGGGTCTGTGGGCCTCTCTGGGTGGGGGTCTGTGGGCCTCTCTGGGAGGGGGTCTGTGGGCCTCTCTGGGTGGGGGTCTGTGGGCCTCTCTGGGTGGGGGTCTGTGGGGGCCTCTCTGGGTGGGGGTCTGTGGGCCTCTCTGGGTGGGGGTCTGTGGGCCTCTGGGTGGGGGTCTGTGGGCCTCTCTGGGTGGGGGTCTGGGTGGGGGGTCTGTGGGCTGGGTGGGAGTCTGTGGGCCTCTCTGGGTGGGAGTCTGTGGGCCTCTGGGTGGGGGTCTGTGGGCCTCTCTGGGTGGGGGTCTGTGGGCCTCTCTGGGTGGGGGTCTGTGGCCTCTCTGGGTGGGGGTCTGTGGGCCTCTCTGGGTGGGGGTCTGTGGGCCTCTCTGGGTGGGAGTCTGTGGGCCTCTCTGGGTGGGGGTCTGTGGGCCTCTGTGGGTGGGGGTCTGTGGGCCTCTGGGTGGGGGTCTGTGGGCCTCTCTGGGTGGGCTGTGGGCCTCTCTGGGTGGGGTTTGTGGGCCTCTCTGGGTGGGGGTCTGTGGGCCTCTCTGGGTGGGGGTCTGTGGGCCTCTCTGGGTGGGAGTCTGTGGGCCTCTCTGGGTGGGAGTCTGTGGGCCTCTCTGGGTGGGAGTCTGTGGGCCTCTCTGGGTGGGAGTCTGTGGGCCTCTCTGGGTGGGAGTCTGTGGGCCTCTCTGGGTGGGAGTCTGTGGGCCTCTCTGGGTGGGGGTCTGTGGGCCTCTCTGGGTGGGGGTCTGTGGGTCTCTCTTAATAATAAATGTATTGGTAAATTATATGAATTATGCATTGAACTGCATCCATCTATTCTACCAACAATGCCTTAGTGTACGTCATGAAATGTTGAGACAAACCTCTTATGAAGTTGGTTTTGTAGCAGAAACTGGGAATTTTAGATTTTTTTACTGATATTATGATTGTCTGTCTGTCACTTTCATGTCTGAAAGGTAGTTCAAACGCTGTCAGTTGCACTTTTAAATTTATTTTAAGCTCAAGTTTTTTTAACGTGTTTAAAGTGTGCCCTCGTCTAATGTGAATTAATTTTTTGTTGTCAATGTTTAACTACCCGGTCTATTGAAATTAGATCATTGAACAATTGTTTTTATTTTTGTATTTTTTTAAGAGAATAAAGGAAGTGCCAGAACTTAAAGACAATAACTTTTGTCCGTGTCTCTTTATTACCACAGGTCGACTCAGGTCAAGTCTGAGGCCAGAAACATCAACAGTGAGGACAATCCCAGCCTGCCTCTCTCCTTCCACACGGAGTCCAAACCTACAGTCACTGGGTCCTGATTGTGATAGTGGACCCCAGTTTGCACTGCAGGATCCAGAGATGGCATCAGTGAAGCTGGAAGATTGCAGTCAAACACTGGAACTGAATGTCAATATTAAAGATGAAGAAGAGGAGGAGAAGATTGGGACATCTGTTAATCGTGGTAAGAGCAGGTTCTATCTATAAGTTCCCCTCATAGGTTATACCTCCGTTAGTTATGACCCAGTCTATTGCTATTGTGAATTCTGTCATTGTTACATCACATCCCTGATGAACACCAGACTGTACAAAACGTGTTTTTCATTCCAACTTCTCCACTGTGTATGAAAAGTTGCTGTTGAACTGTTTCATGATGAACTGTTTCAATGAGAAGGTACAGTGGGGCAAAGAAGTATTTAGTCAGCCACCAATTGTGCAAGTTCTCCCACTTAAAAAGATGAGGCCTGTAATTTTCATCATAGGTACACTTCAACTATGACAGACAAAATGAGGGAAAAAAAATCCAGAAAATCACATTGTAGGATTTTTAATGAATTTATTTGCAAATTATGGTGGAAAATAAGTATTTGGTAAATAACAAACAAGCAAGATTTCTGGCTCTCACAGACCTGTAACTTCTTCTTTAAGAGGCTCCTCTGTCCTCCACTCGTTACCTGTATTAATGGCACCTGTTTGAACAGTATAAAAGACACCTGTCCACAACCTCAAACAGTCACACTCCAAACTCCACTATGGCCAAGACCAAAGGGCTGTCAAAGGACACCAGAAAAAAAATTGTAGACCTGCACCAGGCTGGGAAGACTGAGTCTGCAATAGGTAAGCAGCTTGGTTTGAAGAAATCAACTGTGGGAGCAATTATTAGGAAATGGAAGACATACAAGACCACTGATAATCTCCCTAGATCTGGGGCTCCACGCAAGATTTCACCACGTGGGGTCAAAATGATCACAAGATGGGTGAGCAAAAATCCCAGAACCACACGAGGGGACCTAGTGAATGTCCTGCAGAGAGCTGGGACCAAAGTAACAAAGCCTACCATCAGTAACACACTACGCCGCCAGGGACTCAAATCCTGCAGTGCCAGACGTGTCCCCCTGCTTAAGCCAGTACATGTCCAGGCCCGTCTGAAGTTTGCTAGAGAGCATTTGGATGATCCAGAAGAAGATTGGGAGAATGTCATATGGTCAGATGAAAGCAAAATATAACTTTTTGGTAAAAACTCAACTTGTCGTGTTTGGAGGACAAAGAATGCTGAGTTGCATCCAAAGAACACCATACCTACTGTGAAGCATGGGGGTGGAAACATCATGCTTTGGGGCTGATTTTCTGCCAAGGGACCAGGACGACTGATCCGTGTAAAGGAAAGAATGAATGGGGCCATGTATCGTTAGATTTTGAGTGAAAACCTCCTTCCATCAGCAAGGGCATTGAAGATGAAACGTGGCTGGGTCTTTCAGCATGACAATGATCCCAAACACACCGCCCGGGCAACGAAGGAGTGGCTTCGTAAGAAGCATTTCAAGGTCCTGGAGTGGCCTGGCCAGTCTCCAGATCTCAACCCCATAGACAATCTTTGGAGGGAATTGAAAGTCCATGTTGCCCAGCAACAGTCCCAAAACATCACTGCTCTAGAGGAGATCTGCATGGAGGAATGGGCTAAAATACCAGCAACAGTGTGTGAAAACCTTGTGAAGACTTACAGAAAACGTTTGACCTCTGTCATTGCCAACAAAGAGTATATAACAAAGTATTGAGAAACTTTTGTTATTGAACAAATACTTATTTTCCACCATAATTTGCAAATAAATTCATAAATAATCCTACAATGTGATATTTTTGTCTGTCATAGTTGAAGTGTACCTATGATAAAAATGACAGGCCTCTCATCCTTTTAAGTGGGATAACTTGCCCAATTGGTGGCTGACTAAATACTTTTTGCCCCAATGTAGATGTTATTTCATGCTACTGAGACTTGCATGGTTTGGTGGTTTGCCACCAGTATTGTCAGCATTTGTTTTATTCACTGGTCTGTCTGGAGTGATCAGAGAGGAGACTAGAGAAGTGAAGTAGACAAACTGCCAGTGTTTTAAAGTTCTATGACATTAGTCTGTATAATTACTAACCCTTGTGATAGTGAGTGGAGGATGATATGAAATGAGTCTGTGTAGTTACTAACCCTTGTGATAGTGAGTGGAGGATGATATGAAATGAGTCTGTGTAGTTACTAACCCTTGTGATAGTGAGTGGAGGATGATATGAAATGAGTCTGTGTAGTTACTAACCCTTGTGATAGTGAGTGGAGGATGA
>NW_025748208.1:35000-38960 GCF_021184085.1 Oncorhynchus gorbuscha | reverse complement strand
CACTCCCCCTTATTTCCATCCACTACTCATCCCTTATTTCCTCCATCCACTACTCATCCCTTATTTCCTCCAGCCACTACTCATCCCTTATTTCCTCCATCCACTACTCATCCCTTATTTCTCCATCCACTGGTCTCATCCCCAGCCACTACTCATTTCCTCCATCCACTGGTCATCATTTATTTCCTCCAGCCACTACTCATCCCTTATTTCCTCCATCCACTACTCATCCCTTATTTCCTCCAGCCGCGGCTCATCCCTTATTTCCTCCAGCCGCGGCTCATCCCTTATTTCCTCCAGCCGCGGCTCATCCCTTATTTCCTCCATCCACTGGTCATCATTTATTTCCTCCAGCCACTACTCATCCCTTCATTTTTTCCTCCAGCCATCGGCTCATCCACTGGTCATTTTCCTCCATCCACTACTCATCCCTTATTTCCTCCATCCACTACTCATCCCTTATTTCTCCATCCACCCTACTCATCCCCTTATTTCCTCCATCCACTACTCATCCCTTATTTTATTTCCTCCAGCCACTACTCATCCCTTATTTCCTCCATCCACTACTCATCCCTTATTTCCTCCAGCCGCGGCTCATCCCTTATTTCCTCCATCCACTACTCATCCCTTATTTCCTCCAGCCACTACTCATCCCTTATTTCCTCCATCCACTACTCATCCCTTATTTCCTCCAGCCGCGGCTCATCCCTTATTTCTTATTTATTTGATTTATTGTCAAGTTCATCCCATCTCTTCATCTGTGAGGTAATCCATCCATTATTGTCAAGTTCATCCCATCTCTTCATCTGTGAGGTAATCCATCCATTATTGTCAAGTTCATCCCATCTCTTCATCTGTGAGGTAATCCATCCATTATTGTCAAGTTCATCCCATCTCTTCATCTGTGAGGTAATCCATCCATTGTTGTTCATCCCATCTCTTCAAGTTCATCCCATCTCTTCATCTGTGAGGTAATCCATCCATTATTGTCAAGTTCATCCCATCTCTTCATCTGTGAGGTAATCCATCCATTATTGTCAAGTTCATCCCATCTCTTCATCTGTGAGGTAATCCATCCATTATTGTCAAGTTCATCCCCTCTCTTCATCTGTGAGGTAATCCATCCATTATTGTCAAGTTCATCCCATCTCTTCATCTGTGAGGTAATCCATCCATTGTTGTCAAGTTCATCCCCTCTCTTCATCTGTGAGGTAATCCATCCATTGTTGTCAAGTTCATCCCCTCTCTTCATCTGTGAGGTAATCCATCCATTGTTGTCAAGTTCATCCCATCTCTTCATCTGTGAGGTAATCCATCCATTATTGTCAAGTTCATCCCCTCTCTTCATCTGTGAGGTAATCCATCCATTATTGTCAAGTTCATCCCATCTCTTCATCTGTGAGGTAATCCATCCATTATTGTCAAGTTCATCCCATCTCTTCATCTGTGAGGTAATCCATCCATTATTGTCAAGTTCATCCCCTCTCTTCATCTGTGAGGTAATCCATCCATTATTGTCAAGTTCATCCCCTCTCTTCATCTGTGAGGTAATCCATCCATTATTGTCAAGTTCATCCCATCTCTTCATCTGTGAGGTAATCCATCCATTATTGTCAAGTTCATCCCCTCTCTTCATCTGTGAGGTAATCCATCCATTATTGTCAAGTTCATCCCCTCTCTTCATCTGTGAGGTAATCCATCCATTATTGTCAAGTTCATCCCCTCTTCATCTGTGAGGTAATCCATCCATTATTGTCAAGTTCATCCCCTCTCTTCATCTGTGAGGTAATCCATCCATTATTGTCAAGTTCATCCCATCTCTTCATCTGTGAGGTAATCCATCCATTATTGTCAAGTTCATCCCCTCTCTTCATCTGTGAGGTAATCCATCCATTGTTGTCAAGTTCATCCCCTCTCTTCATCTGTGAGGTAATCCATCCATTGTTGTCAAGTTCATCCCCTCTCTTCATCTGTGAGGTAATCCATCCATTATTGTCAAGTTCATCCCATCTCTTCATCTGTGAGGTAATCCATCCATTGTTGTCAAGTTCATCCCCTCTTCATCTGTGAGGTAATCCATCCATTGTTGTCAAGTTCATCCCCTCTCTTCATCTGTGAGGTAATCCATCCATTGTTGTCAAGTTCATCCCATCTCTTCATCTGTGAGGTAATCCATCCATTATTGTCAAGTTCATCCCTCTCTTCATCTGTGAGGTAATCCATCCATTATTGTCAAGTTCATCCCATCTCTTCATCTGTGAGGTAATCCATCCATTATTGTCAAGTTCATCCCATCTCTTCATCTGTGAGGTAATCCATCCATTATTGTCAAGTTCATCCCCTCTCTTCATCTGTGAGGTAATCCATCCATTATTGTCAAGTTCATCCCCTCTTCATCTGTGAGGTAATCCATCCATTATTGTCAAGTTCATCCCATCTCTTCATCTGTGAGGTAATCCATCCATTATTGTCAAGTTCATCCCCTCTCTTCATCTGTGAGGTAATCCATCCATTATTGTCAAGTTCATCCCCTCTCTTCATCTGTGAGGTAATCCATCCATTATTGTCAAGTTCATCCCCTCTCTTCATCTGTGAGGTAATCCATCCATTATTGTCAAGTTCATCCCCCTCTCTTCATCTGTGAGGTAATCCATCCATTATTGTCAAGTTCATCCCATCTCTTCATCTGTGAGGTAATCCATCCATTATTGTCAAGTTCATCCCATCTCTTCATCTGTGAGGTAATCCATCCATTATTGTCAAGTTCATCCCATCTCTTCATCTGTGAGGTAATCCATCCATTATTGTCAAGTTCATCCCCTCTCTTCATCTGTGAGGTAATCCATCCATTATTGTCAAGTTCATCCCATCTCTTCATCTGTGAGGTAATCCATCCATTGTTGTCAAGTTCATCCCCTCTCTTCATCTGTGAGGTAATCCATCCATTATTGTCAAGTTCATCCCCTCTCTTCATCTGTGAGGTAATCCATCCATTGTTGTCAAGTTCATCCCATCTCTTCATCTGTGAGGTAATCCATCCATTGTTGTCAAGTTCATCCCCCATTGTTGTCAAGTCTCTTCATCTGTGAGGTAATCCATCCATTATTGTCAAGTTCATCCCCTCTCTTCATCTGTGAGGTAATCCATCCATTATTGTCAAGTTCATCCCATCTCTTCATCTGTGAGGTAATCCATCCATTATTGTCAAGTTCATCCCATCTCTTCATCTGTGAGGTAATCCATCCATTATTGTCAAGTTCATCCCATCTCTTCATCTGTGAGGTAATCCATCCATTATTGTCAAGTTCATCCCCTCTCTTCATCTGTGAGGTAATCCATCCATTATTGTCAAGTTCATCCCATCTCTTCATCTGTGAGGTAATCCATCCATTGTTGTCAAGTTCATCCCCTCTCTTCATCTGTGAGGTAATCCATCCATTATTGTCAAGTTCATCCCCTCTCTTCATCTGTGAGGTAATCCATCCATTGTTGTCAAGTTCATCCCCTCTCTTCATCTGTGAGGTAATCCATCCATTGTTGTCAAGTTCATCCCATCTCTTCATCTGTGAGGTAATCCATCCATTGTTGTCAAGTTCATCCCCTCTTTCATCTGTGAGGTAATCCATCCATTATTGTCAAGTTCATCCCATCTCTTCATCTGTGAGGTAATCCATCCATTGTTGTCAAGTTCATCCCCTCTCTTCATCTGTGAGGTAATCCATCCATTGTTGTCAAGTTCATCCCATCTCTTCATCTGTGAGGTAATCCATCCATTATTGTCAAGTTCATCCCATCTCTTCATCTGTGAGGTAATCCATCCATTATTGTCAAGTTCATCCCCTCTCTTCATCTGTGAGGTAATCCATCCATTATTGTCAAGTTCATCCCATCTCTTCATCTGTGAGGTAATCCATCCATTGTTGTCAAGTTCATCCCCTCTCTTCATCTGTGAGGTAATCC
>NW_025748208.1:25000-30000 GCF_021184085.1 Oncorhynchus gorbuscha | reverse complement strand
GGCAGGTAGCCTAGTGTTTAGAGTGGAGGGGCGGCAGGTAGCCTAGTGGTTAGAGTGGAGGGGCGGCAGGTAGCCTAGTGGTTAGAGTGGAGGGGCGGCAGGTAGCCTAGTGGTTAGAGTGGAGGGGCGGCAGGTAGCCTAGTGGTTAGAGTGGAGGGGCGGCAGGTAGCCTAGTGGTTAGAGTGGAGGGGCGGCAGGTAGCCTAGTGGTTAGAGTGGAGGGGCGGCAGGTAGCCTAGTGGTTAGAGTGGAGGGGCGGCAGGTAGCCTAGTGGTTAGAGTGGAGGGGCGGCAGGTAGCCTAGTGGTTAGAGTGGAGGGGCGGCAGGTAGCCTAGTGGTTAGAGTGGAGGGGCGGCAGGTAGCCTAGTGGTTAGAGTGGAGGGCGGCAGGTAGCCTAGTGGTTAGAGGGGAGGGGCGGCAGGTAGCCTAGTGGTTAGAGTGGAGGGGCGGCAGGTAGCCTAGTGGTTAGAGGGGAGGGGCGGCAGGTAGCCTAGTGGTTAGAGTGGAGGGGCGGCAGGTAGCCTAGTGGTTAGAGTGGAGGGGCGGCAGGTAGCCTAGTGGTTAGAGTGGAGGGGCGGCAGGTAGCCTAGTGGTTAGAGTGGAGGGGCGGCAGGTAGACTAGTGGTTAGAGTGGAGGGGCGGCAGGTAGCCTAGTGGTTAGAGTGGAGGGGCGGCAGGTAGCCTAGTGGTTAGAGTGTAGAGGAGGCAGGTAGCCTAGTGGTTAGAGTGGAGGGGCGGCAGGTAGCCTAGTGGTTAGAGTGGAGGGGCGGCAGGTAGCCTAGTGGTTAGAGTGGAGGGGCGGCAGGTAGCCTAGTGGTTAGAGTGGAGGGTAGATCGAATCCCTGAGCTGACAAGGTAAAAATCTGTCTTTCTGCCCCCTGAACAAGGCAGCTAACCCACTGTTCCCCGGTAGGCCATCATTGAAAATAAGAATTTGTTCTTAACTGACTTGCCTAGTTAAATAAAGGTAAAAACAAAAATATATTAGTAGTTATTAGTTATTATTTAATTATGTTCTCCAGGAAGGATTCTATCATTGTTCTCAGATAAACATGATTATAACATGTTTATAACACTATTTTAAACACAAAAAAACAGAAGAACAAATAAAATACAATATAATATAATATATATATAATATATATTATGTAATACCATATTATATTATTATATTATTATTATATTATCATATATATATTATAAAAGAATAAAGAAATCTGTTGTTCAGAAATGCAGTGATATTTCTCACTAATGCTGTGTGTGTGTGTGTGTGTGTGTGTGTGTGTGTGTGTGTGTGTGTGTGTGTGTGTGTGTGTGTGTGTGTGTGTGTGTGTGTGTGTGTGTGTGTGTGTGTGTGTGTGTGTGTGTGTGTGTCATGGTTTTCTAGTGGTGAAGGAGAGTCGGACCAAACTGCAGCGTGTATATTGCGATCCATGTTTAATCAAATAAACGTAACACAAATCAATACAAAAACACTACAAAACAGTAAACGAAACCAAAACCGAAAACAGCCTATACTTGTGTCAACTAACACAGCACAAGGACATCAAGACACTCAGGACAATCACCCACAACACAACCAAAGAATATGGCTGCCTAAATATGGTTCCCAATCAGAGACAACGATAAACACCTGCCTCTGATAGAGAACCACTTCAGACAGCCATAGACTCTCCTAGAATACCCCACTAGCTACAATCCCACGACATACACACCACATACAAAAACCCATGCCACACCCTGGCCTGACCAAATAAATGAAGATAAACACAAAATACTTCGACCAGGGCGTGACAGTCTGTGTCTGTGTGTCTGTGTGTGTGTTAGTGTGTGCGTTTGTGTGTGTGTGTGTGTGAACAAATATTAACACACTGCGTAGATTTAATTGACTTCTCTATATACACACACTGCCCTATGAGATTCCACATTTATTTGCCACGGGATACAACAAGTGTAAAACAGTGAAATTCTTACCGGGAGACCTCTTTCCAATCCACCGATAATAGTTATAATAAAGGTCAATAGAATTAAAACAAAATGACAGAAGAACAAAGATGTTATAATACAGGTCAATAGAATTAAAACAAAATGGCAGAAGAACAAAGATGTTATAATACAGGTCAATAGAATTAAAACAAAATGACAGAAGAACAAAGATGTTATAATACAGGTCAATATAATTAAAACAAAATGACAGAAGACCAAAGATGTTATAATACAGGTCAATAGAATTAAAACAAAATGACAGAAGAACAAAGATGTTATAATACAGGTCAATAGAATTAAAACAAAATGACAGAAGAACAAAGATGTTATAATACAGGTCAATAGAATTAAAACAAAATGACAGAAGACCAAAGATGTTATAATACAGGTCAATAGAATTAAAACAAAATGACAGAAGAACAAAGATGTTATAATACAGGTCAATAGAATTAAAACAAAATGACAGAAGAACAAAGATGTTATAATACAGGTCAATAGAATTAAAACAAAATGGCAGAAAAACAAAGATGTTATAATACAGGTCAATAGAATTAAAACAAAATGGCAGAAGAACAAAGATGTTATAATACAGGTCAATAGAATTAAAACAAAATGGCAGAAGAACAAAGATGTTATAATACAGGTCAATAGAATTAAAACAAAATGACAGAAGAACAAAGATGTTATAATACAGGTCAATAGAATTAAAACAAAATGGCAGAAGAACAAAGATGTTATAATACAGGTCAATAGAATTAAAACAAAATGACAGAAGAACAAAGATGTTATAATACAGGTCAATAGAATTAAAACAAAATGGCAGAAGAACAAAGATGTTATAATACAGGTCAATAGAATTAAAACAAAATGACAGAAGAACAAAGATGTTATAATACAGGTCAATAGAATAAAACAAAATGGCAGAAGAACAAAGATGTTATAATACAGGTCAATAGAATTAAAACAAAATGGCAGAAGAACAAAGATGTTATAATACAGGTCAATAGAATTAAAACAAAATGGCAGAAGAACAAAGATGTTATAATACAGGTCAATAGAATTAAAACAAAATGGCAGAAGAACAAAGATGTGACATAAAGAAACGTGGGAATGAAAGTATATAGAGGTCAGTACCTTAGTCAATGTGCAGGGGTACATTCCTCAAATAAACGAAGTATTATAAACAGTTCATGTACATAATAAATCCATAACACAAAGTACACATTGATGTTCTCCTTATTGGTGAAAGAGAAAACAAGTTAACGAAAGTCTTTTAAAATTCATAGTGCGTAGCAATTAGTCATTGTCTGTGGTTCGTTTCGGTTCGAGTATTTAAAAAATTATCACCGTTTTCAAATTTTGGTTTTGCTTCATTTTTTATTTTTTTTGCACTTTGCATTTTTGTGACTTGACTCCTGTAACACAGAGAAAAACCGTTACTAAAAGTCCCATGATGCCATGTGTCACAAACTTCATTCATACTCGGACCAACGTGCAGCGTGATCTGGGTTCCACATCTTATTTATTGAAGTAACAAAACAACAAAGAAACAAAGAACGTGATGACGTGGTGCACAAAACAATAACTACTTAAACTAAACATAAACAAGATCCCACAAACACAGGTGGGAACAATAACTACTTAAATATGATCCCCAATTAGAGACAACGATTACCAGCTGCCTCTAATTGGGAACCATACAAATCACCATCATAGCAATTTTAAACTAGAACCCCACATAGAAATAATAAACTAGACTATCCCCCAGTCACGCCCTGACCTACTACACCATAGAGAAACAATGGCTCTCCATGGTCAGGGCGTGACAGGTAGTGACGGTCCATTACTGCTTATCATTTATTAACTAACCTCTCATTTATTCACGTTTTAATAAAATATTAAAGTGATTGTGTATATTACATCTGTTTTCTTTGATTACTTTTATTTAAGTCATCTCATCTCTGTGGAGCTGCTGCCTGTGTGCTGTCTGACAAAATCACTATTTTTATTTAAGTCATCTCATCTCTGTGGAGCTGCTGCCTGTGTGCTGTCTGACAAAATCACTATTTTTATTTAAGTCATCTCATCTCTGTGGAGCTGCTGCCTGTGTGCTGTCTGACAAAATCACTATTTTTATTTAAGTCATCTCATCTCTGTGGAGCTGCTGCCTGTGTGCTGTCTGACAAAATCACTATTTTTATTTAAGTCATCTCATCTCTGTGGAGCTGCTGCCTGTGTGCTGTCTGACAAAATCACTATTTTTATTTAAGTCATCTCATCTCTGTGGAGCTGCTGCCTGTGTGCTGTCTGACAAAATCACTATTTTTATTTAAGTCATCTCATCTCTGTGGAGCTGCTGCCTGTGTGCTGTCTGACAAAATCACTATTTTTATTTAAGTCATCTCATCTCTGTGGAGCTGCTGCCTGTGTGCTGTCTGACAAAATCACTATTTTTATTTAAGTCATCTCATCTCTGTGGAGCTGCTGCCTGTGTGCTGTCTGACAAAATCACTATTTTTATTTAAGTCATCTCATCTCTGTGGAGCTGCTGCCTGTGTGCTGTCTGACAAAATCACTATTTTTATTTAAGTCATCTCATCTCTGTGGAGCTGCTGCCTGTGTGCTGTCTGACAAAATCACTATTTTTATTTAAGTCATCTCATCTCTGTGGAGCTGCTGCCTGTGTGCTGTCTGACAAAATCACTATTTTTATTTAAGTCATCTCATCTCTGTGGAGCTGCTGCCTGTGTGCTGTCTGACAAAATCACTATTTTTATTTAAGTCATCTCATCTCTGTGGAGCTGCTGCCTGTGTGCTGTCTGACAAAATCACTATTTTTATTTAAGTCATCTCATCTCTGTGGAGCTGCTGCCTGTGTGCTGTCTGACAAAATCACTATTTTTATTTAAGTCATCTCATCTCTGTGGAGCTGCTGCCTGTGTGCTGTCTGACAAAATCACTATTTTTATTTAAGTCATCTCATCTCTGTGGAGCTGCTGCCTGTGTGCTGTCTGA
>NW_025748208.1:12500-20000 GCF_021184085.1 Oncorhynchus gorbuscha | reverse complement strand
TAGGCAAGTTGAGAACACCTTTATATAACCATGTAGGCCAGTTGAGAACACTTTTATATAACCAGGTAGGCTAGTTGAGAACAAGTTCTCATTTACAATTGAGACCTGGCCAAGATAAAGCAAAGCAGTTCGACACGAACAACAACACAGAGTTACACATGGAGTAAAACAAACATACAGTAGAAAAGTAAGTCTATATACGATGTGAGCAAATGAGGTGAGATAAGGGAGGTAAAGGCAAAAAAAGGCCATGGTGGCAAAGTAAATACAATATAGCAAGTAAAACACTGGAATGGTAGATTTGCAGTGGAAGAATGTGCAAAGTAGAGATAGAAATAATGAGGTGAAAAGGAGCAAAATAAATAAATACAGTAGGGGGAGAGGTAGTTGTTTGGGATAAATTATAGATGGGCTATGTACAGGTGCAGTAATAAGTGAGCTGCTCTGACAGTTGGTGCTTAAAGCTAATGAGGGAGATAAGTGTATCCAGTTTCAGAGATTTTTGTAGTTCGTTCCAGTCATTGGCAGCAGAGAACTGAAAGGAGAGGCGGCCAAAGGAAGAATTGGTTTTGGGGGTGGCCAGAGAGATATACCTGCTGGAGCGCGTGCTACTGGTGGGTGCTGCTATGGTGACCAGTGAGCTGAGATAGGGGGGACTTTACCTAGCAGGGTCTTGGCGACGAGTACGAAGCGAGGGCCAGCCAACGAGAGCGTACAGGTTGCAGTGGTGGGTAGTGTATGGGGCTTTGGTGACAAAACGGATGGCACTGTGATAGACTGCATCCAATTTGCTGAGTAGAGTATTGGAGGCTATTTTGTAAATGACATCGCCGAAGTCGAGGATCGGTAGGATGGTCAGTTTTATGAGGGTATGTTTGGCGGCATGAGTGAAGGAGGCATTGTTGCGAAATAGGAAGCCAATTCTAGATTTAACTTTAGATTTATGTTTGATGTGAGTCTGGAAGGAGAGTTTGCAGTCTAACCAGACACCTAGGTATTTGTAGTTGTCCACATATTCTAAGTCAGAACCGTCCAGAGTAGTGATGCTAGTCGGGCGGGCCGGTGGAGGCAGCGATCCTTTGAAGAGCATGCATTTAGTTTTACTTGTATTTAAGAGCAGTTGGAGGCCACGGAAGGAGAGTTGTATGGTATTGAAGCTCGTCTGGAGGTTAGTTAACACAGTGTCCAAAGAAGGGCCAGAAGTACACAGAATGGGTCATCTGCGTAGAGGTGGATCAGAGACCCAGTTATGTATACAGAGAAAAGAGTCGGCCCATTGAACCCTGTGGCATAGAGACTGCCAGAAGCCCAGACAACACTGTGGCACCCCCATAGAGACTGCCAGAAGCCCAGACAACACTGTGGCACCCCCATAGAGACTGCCAGAATCCCAGACAACACTGTGGCACCCCCATAGAGACTGCCAGAAGCCCAGACAACACTGTGTCACCTCCATAGAGACTGCCAGAAGCCCAGACAACACTGTGTCAACACTCCCCATCCAACCTGCAGCGACACTCCCCATCCAACCTGCAGGGACACTCCCCATCCAACCTGCAGCGACACTCCCCATCCAACCTGCAGGGACACTCCCCATCCAACCTGCAGCGACACTCCCCATCCAACCTGCAGCGACACTCCCCATCCAACCTGCAGCGACACTCCCCATCCAACCTGCAGGGACACTCCCCATCCAACCTGCAGCGACATCCCCCATCCAACCTGCAGCGACATCCCCCATGACATTTTGATGGCATCGGACCGAGGCTCTGCATCTGTCCTCGTGCTCCTAGACCTTAGTGCTGCTTTTGATACCATCGATCACCACATTCTTTTGGAGAGATTGGAAACCCAAATTGGTCTACACGGACATGTTCTGGCCTGGTTTAGGTCTTATCTGTCGGAAAGATATCAGTTTGTCTCTGTGAATGGTTTGTCCTCTGACAAATCAACTGTACATTTCGGTGTTCCTCAAGGTTCTGTTTTAGGACCACTATTGTTTTCACTATATATTTTACCTCTTGGGGATGTTATTCGAAAACATAATGTAAACTTTCACTGCTATGCGGATGACACACAGCTGTACATTTCAATGAAACATGGTGAAGCCCCAAAATTGCCCTCGCTAGAAGCATGTGTTTCAGACATAAGGAAGTGGATGGCTGCAAACTTTCTACTATTAAACTCGGACAAAACAGAGATGCTTGTTCTAGGTCCCAAGAAACAAAGAGATTTTCTGTTGAATCTGACAATTAATCTTAATGGTTGGACCCTGATCTCTCTTTTGAAGAACATATCAAGACCATTTCGAGGACAGCTTTTTTCCATCTACGTAACATTGCAAAAATC
Source organism: Oncorhynchus gorbuscha (assembly GCF_021184085.1). NCBI lineage: Eukaryota > Metazoa > Chordata > Actinopteri > Salmoniformes > Salmonidae > Oncorhynchus > Oncorhynchus gorbuscha. The sequence continues at coordinate 17,651 of NW_025748208.1, read as the reverse complement.
AGAAACTTTCTGTCCAAAAATGATGCAGAAAAATTAATCCATGCTTTTGTCACTTCTAGGTTAGACTACTGCAATGCTCTATTTTCCGGCTACCCGGATAAAGCACTAAATAAACTTCAGTTAGTGCTAAATACGGCTGCTAGAATCCTGACTAGAACCAAAAAATTTGATCATATTACTCCAGTGCTAGCCTCTCTACACTGGCTTCCTGTCAAAGCAAGGGCTGATTTCAAGGTTTTACTGCTAACCTACAAAGCATTACATGGGCTTGCTCCTACCTACCTCTCTGATTTGGTCCTGCCGTACATACCTACACGTACGCTACGGTCACAAGACGCAGGCCTCCTAATTGTCCCTAGAATTTCTAAGCAAACAGCTGGAGGCAGGGCTTTCTCCTATAGAGCTCCATTTTTATGGAACGGTCTGCCTACCCATGTCAGAGACGCAAACTCGGTCTCAACCTTTAAGTCTTTACTGAAGACTCATCTCTTCAGTGGGTCATATGATTGAGTGTAGTCTGGCCCAGGAGTGGGAAGGTGAACGGAAAGGCTCTGGAGCAACGAACCGCCCTTGCTGTCTCTGCCTGGCCGGTTCCCCTCTTTTCACTGGGATTCTTTGCCTCTAACCCTGTTACGGGGGCTGAGTCACTGGCTTGCTGGGGCTCTCTCGTGCCGTCCCTGGGGGGGTGCGTCACCTGGGTGGGTTGATTCACTGTTGTGGTCGGCCTGTCTGGGTCCCCCCCCCCCCCCTTGGGTTGTACCGTGTCGGAGATCTTTGTGGGCTATACTCGGCCTTGTCTCAGGATGGTAAGTTGGTGGTTGAAGATTTCCCTCTAGTGGTGTGGGGGCTGTGCTTTGGCAAAGTGGGTGGGGTTATATCCTTCCTGTTTGGCCCTGTCCGGGGGTGTCCTCGGATGGGGCCACAGTGTCTCCTGACCCCTCCTGTCTCAGCCTCCAGTATTTATGCTGCAGCAGTTTATGTGTCGGGGGGCTAGGGTCAGTTTGTTTATCTGGAGTACTTCTCCTGTCCTATTCAGGTGTCCTGTGTGAATCTAAGTGTGCGTTCTCTAATTCTCTCCTTCTCTCTTTCTTTCTTTCTCTCTCTCGGAGGACCTGAGCCCTAGGACCATGCCCCAGGACTACCTGACATGATGACTCCTTGCTGTCCCCAGTCCACCTGGCCATGCTGCTGCTCCAGTTTCAACTGGCCTGGGCCCTAGGACCATGTCCCAGGACTACCTGACATGAGGACTCCTTGCTGTCCCCAGTCCACCTGGCCATGCTCCTGCTCCAGTTTCAACTGTTCTGCCTTACTATTATTCAACCATGCTGGTCATTTATGAACATTTGAACATCTTGGCCACGTTCTGTTATAATCTCCACCCGGCACAGCCAGAAGAGGACTGGCCACCCCACATATGCTCTCTCTAATTCTCTCTTTCTTTCTCTCTCTCGGAGGACCTGAGCCCTAGGACCGTGCCCCAGGACTACCTGACATGATGGCTCCTTGCTGTCCCCAGTCCACCTGACTGTGCTGCTGCTCCAGTTTCAACTGTTCTGCCTTATTATTATTTGACCATGCTGGTCATTTATGAACATTTGAACATCTTGGTCATGTTCTGTTATAATCTCTACCCGGCACAGCCAGAAGAGGACTGGCCACCCCACATAGCCCGGTTCCTCTCTAGGTTTCTTCCTAGGTTTTGGCCTTTCTAGGGAGTTTTTCCTAGCCACCGTGCTTTTACACCTGCATTGTTTGCTGTTTGGGGTTTTAGGCTGGGTTTCTGTACAGCACTTTGAGATATCAGCTGATGTACGAAGGGCTATATAAATAAATTTGATTTGATTGATTCAGCGACACTCCCAATCCAACCTGCAGCGACACTCCCCATCCAACCTGCAGCGACATCCCCCATCCAACCTTCAGCGACACTCCCAATCCAACCTGCAGCGACACTCCCCATCCAACCTGCAGCGACATCCCCCATCCAACCTGCAGTGACATCCCCCATCCAACCTGCAGCGACACTCCCCATCCAACCTGCAGCGACACTCCCCATCCAACCTGCAGCGACACTCCCCATCCAACCTGCAGCGACACTCCCCATCCAACCTGACAGATCTTGAGGATCTGCAGAGATGACTGGGAGAAACTCCCACAGGTGTGCCCAGCTTGTAGCGTCATACCCAAGAAGACTCGAGGTAGTAAGGTACTTCAACAAAGTACTGAGTACTTTTGATTTTGTCATTATGGGGTATTGTGTAGATTGATGACGATAAAACATTGTTTTAAAGAATTTTAGAATCAGGCTGTAACCTACAAAACCGTGGAAAAGGTCAAGAGGTGTGAATACTTTCCGAATGCCACTGAACCACTTTATTGTCCTTAATCAGGAAATGCAGAGACAAGTCCCAGTGTACAACACCCTCAAACAAGTCATGTGAGGCAGTCCAGCCTGACACGCATGAAAATGAGTGAGTCTATTGAAAAAAAACTGTTGCCTTTCATGCCTTGGTGCCAAAACACTGCACTGACTCGTCAGAACATAACTCTTCTTTTTTAACATGTTTTTAGTTGTATCTTTTTTATTATTATTATTAACACAACAAATAAAAAAAATTACAAATTAAAAAATATACAAACAAGAGTACATAAACTAAACAAACAGGGAGGGTTATTACATAACAAGATTCATGTTCAATATGTTAAATAGTTTTATGGTTTTTAGCTTTTTATTTTTTTATATATTTTTTTTAACATTTACTGATCATATCTAAATAATATTTATATTCTATCTTAAATCATGTGAAGAGGGGTTTGTTCTCTGTCCACTTCATCACACATCAAGAATATTCCGTGAAAGATAAACACATTTAACAATGAAAGTTATTACATATCATTTGAATCAAAATAAAACATAATATAATAAACATAATATCAGTGGTCAGAGGACTGGTTTGGTGATAAGACATTAACTTCAGAAATATTCAGCTGAGCCCCCACAATGAAGTGGGAACCCAAATTATCCCCAATTATTACACTTTACTGTATCTTTGTACACATTTCACTCAAAAGAAAAGGCCATTTGCCTCCAAGTCACACAGTCTATTTTCCAGACTAAGCGATACCAATTGTATTTACTCAACAGTGGAACTATTGTGTGGGTGTACATTTCCAAAAAGGAAGTAGATTGGACTTGGTGCTTTTGTTTGGCAGACCCAAGAGGATTTGCCACCTCAAAGGCATCATGAAAGTGCATTGCTTTCAGAGCGTGTGGCTCTGATGCTAATAATGGATTTCATCCAGAACATCACTGAGAATGCCCTCTTTAGTGGGACGAGGGTTCAACATCTGGTGACATAATGATAGTGTCTTTTTTTCTCCCCATCTTTTTTTTCCACAATTGATTTTCAACACAGTATAGTTGAAGTCTTGTAATACTGCGTTGTTCAACGGTGTGGGTGGGACACAATGCAGGATCCGTGTCGTGTCTTTGGCCAGATTAAGTGATATGACATACTATTCTATAAAATCATTTCTTTGTAATTAACATCACCTGATTGAGCTAATCATTAAAATGTAATTAACTAGAGAGTCGGGGCACCACAAAGAATATTTATAGAGCTGTTATCTTCCGAATAAACTCTTAAAGACCTAGTAATATTTTACATCGATAGCAGTCAATATCAATCGTCATCATACTTCAGTCTCATCTGAAAGTTGTAAATTCTTGGTTATCTGCAAGAACCCTGGCTAACAATTTGAATCAGCAATACAAAATTGGGTTTCATGATTTATTTACTAAATACCTAAATAATCACACAGAATTACACATACACATTATTAAATCATAACTTGATTACAAATGACGTCATAAAGGAAAACGTTCCTAACGGCAGAACAGATATGACAGCTGGTTACACAAAGGAAAAGGGCGGGTTTGAGTGAAAGAGGGGAAGACTGAGGAACAAAGGGAAGAAGCTGTGCTATCGTAAATATAGTATCTTATGCATTCTAAATTACCGCCCATTTGGAAAAGGAGAATGCAATAAGTATTTACTCTGAGCTGCGCTTCAGTAGGTTGGTGGTAGATGGAAGGCCGTGTTGCCAAACCAAGTCCTTTGAAGAATGTCTCTGGTTGTCAATTGGATACGTTGTAGTAACGTCGTTGGGTGATAGATGGAATACTCTGTCTGTTCCTTCCTAAACCTCGTTGCATCTGCTGTTGCTAACTCAACGGCTATCTGCAGTGATAAGTTCTTCATTCACAGTTGCTGCTGTCCTTGTCTGTTCCTGAAGCTAGAACTGAGATGAAACCATACAGTTGCTGCTGTCCTTGTCTGTTCCTGAAGCTAGAACTGAGATGAAACCATACTTCCCATAATGCCCCTTTTCTGGAACACGTTTCGCAACCAAAGCTCACGCTGATTGTGGCTTCGTTCTGTAGTCATTATCTGAACCATTCTGACCTCCGTTCTACATCCCCGGAACAACTTTTGCTCGTAGACCCAGATAAAAAGTTTAATTTTTAATTTTTAATATCTTGAATATCTTTAATATCGTGGCATTTGTCACAACAACCTCTTCCTGCATTGTGTCACCTGATCATTGCCGTTCCGAGAAGTGGTGTTCCATCGAGAAGACTCTGACACTTCACTACTAGTTTCTGTTGGGAAAATACGGATCGGGTGACACTTAACAACCATGTTGTCATGACAGCTGACGTAATGACAGCTGACGTAACCTGTCATAAACTCTCATAATATGGTCATAACAATGTCAACACATATATTTACACCTGTTGGGACATATATTGCGTTATTTTATGGCTGGTTATGACACCTACATAAGAGTGTCAAAGCCTTCCACACGAGGCAAAACATTCCATTCCACCATAGCTTACAGTATATTTATGTAATATATGTTTGTATATATTCTTATTGACCATATTCAATTCTCATTGTATATTTGCTCACACATTGGATGTCAGACATGCAGCTAGCCCAGTGCTCTGTTTCTGATGACTGGAATGAATGTAGGAGCAGATTTCAGGAGCAGGACAAGACACCCTCTATGTGACTGATGACTGACATAAGGACAGGTACGTGATAGGCCTATCTGGCTTATATGATTATGATGGTCGTAATGCTT
>NW_025748208.1:0-5000 GCF_021184085.1 Oncorhynchus gorbuscha | reverse complement strand
AGTCCTCTAGCACCGGGGCTGTCTGTGTGTTGAGCCATGGGACAGATCTTAGTGTAGGAGAGACAGTCCTCTAGCACCGGGGCTGTCTGTGTGTTGAGCCATGGGACAGATCTTAGTGCAGGAGAGACAGTCCTTTAGCACCGGGGCTGTCTGTGTGTTGAGCCATGGGACAGATCTTAGTGTAGGGGAGACAGTCCTCTAGCACCGGGGCTGTCTGTAAAACTTTGCTCCTCAACGGAGGTGTGTAAAGGGAGGCTGCTTGTTGTTAAAGCAGAAATGAACATGTGATTGTCTTTATAAATGTGTATACGCCGAACACAGGGAGAGAAAGAGGGGTTCTATTCGGGAGTCTTAGACAGGAACTCTCACAGGTAGCGCCTGAGGAGACGCTGGTGATCGGAGGTGACTGGAACTCTACAATGGATTTTTACGAAAGACAGACATGGGGAAGAGCCTCATTCAGTGTCAGTGGGAGTGTTAAGGGACATCATTAATCAGTTTGACCTAGTGGATGTTTGGAGAACTAAACATCCCAACCCAAGACAGTATACACGGGTGAAGGTTTTGGGGTTAGGGTGAGTGCAGCCTGGCTTGATCGATTTTACATGTCCAGGAATCGGAGCAATAGGCTGCTGGGTGCTACCATTCTCCCAGTGGGGTTTTCGGATCACCACATAACCATGGCTCGGCTGTCTATTTCACCAGGGCCCAGGCAGGCATCCTATTGGAAGTTCAATGTAAAGCTCTTAAAAGATGCCACTTTTTGCTCAGGTTTTCAGACATTTTGGGAAAGGTGGGGCAGCGAAGAGAGGAGTATGAGTCTCTGAGTCAATGGTGGGATGTGGGGAAAGTGCAAATTTGGCTATTCTGTCAACACTATTCATCTCTCTCATCCTCAGAGGTTAGGAGAGTATTGGGGGAACTAGAGCGTATTATTAGTGAGATGGAGGTAGAGATGGTGAGGCAAGGCAATGTAGGTCTCCAGGCTAATTTAGCTGAATTGATTAGGGACCTGGGCAGTTTTTTCCAGGTTAAAGCAAAGGGAGCACTTGTAAGAGCTAGGTTCTCCATGCTCAAGGAGATGAATGCTCCCAGCTCCTTCTTCATTGGTTTGGAAAGACAGAGCAGTGAAGCCAAGGGTATGCATTGTCTACGGCTGTCTGATGGGCGGGTGACCTCTGTGGTGGGGAGATGTGGCTGTCTGATGGGCGGGTGACCTCTGGGTGACCTCTGTGGTGGGGGAGATGTGGCTGTCTGATGGGCGGGTGACCTCTGTGGTGGGGGAGATGTGGCTGTCTGATGGGCAGGTGACCTCTGTGGTGGGGGAGATGTGGCTGTCTGATGGGCGGGTGACCTCTGTGGTGGGGGAGATGCAGCTGTCTGATGGGCAGGTGACCTCTGTGGTGGGGGAGATGTGGCTGTCTGATGGGAGGGTGACCTCTGGGTGACCTCTGTGGTGGGGGAGATGTGGCTGTCTGATGGGCGGGTGACCTCTGTGGTGGGGGAGATGTGGCTGTCTGAACGGCGGGTGACCTCTGTGGTGGGGGAGATGTGGCTGTCTGATGGGCGGGTGACCTCTGTGGTGGGGGAGATGCAGCTGTCTGATGGGCAGGTGACCTCTGTGGTGGGGGAGATGTGGCTGTCTGATGGGAGGGTGACCTCTGGGTGACCTCTGTGGTGGGGAGATGCGGCTGTCTGATGGGCGGGTGACCTCTGTGGTGGGGGAGATGTGGCTGTCTGATAGGAGGGTGACCTCTGGGTGACCTCTGTGGTGGGGGAGATGTGGCTGTCTGATGGGCGGGTGACCTCTGTGGTGGGGGAGATCCGGCTGTCTGATGGGAGAGTGACCTCTGGGTGACCTCTGTGGTGGGAGAGATGTGGCAGCGGACTGTGGAGTTTTATACTGAGTTGTATAGGGACAGACGTGTGTGATCCTATGTGTGCTCAGGTCTTGTTCGCAGGACTCTCTAAGCTCTCTCTGGCACAGAGGGATGAAATGGACATTCCTCTGTTGTCCTGTGAACTGGCAGAGAACATAACCCAGATGTCCCCCGGTCGTGCACCGGGGGTCGATGGACTCCCAGTGGAGTTTTATTAAAAATTCTGGGGAATAATTGGACTGGACTTCTTTTGCATGTTGCCGTCGGGCGGCTCTGATTCTCCTGCTCAAAAAAGGGGACTTGTGTGAACTTAAAGAACTGGAGGCCTGTGGCATTGCTCTGTGCAGACGACAAGATATTTGCCAAGGTCCTCTCTAACAGACTGAAGTCCCATCTGGACTCTATAATACACAAGGACCAGACATATTGTGTACCGGGACGCTCAATCACGGTCAACTTGTTCTTAATCAGGGACATGTTGGACCTGTCGAGAGATTCTAATGTGAACTTTGGACTGGTCTCTTTAGCTCAAGAGGAGGATTTTGATAGAGTGGACCATGAGTATCTGTTTAATGTGATCCCTTTGAGACCAGTTCAGTCGGCCACCCTGCAGAGGCGACTGATGGAAGCGGGTTTACTAAGGCTGGGTGACCTGCGACCTCTGGGAGAGGAAGGGTGGAAACCCAGGAAGTCCTGGCACAACAAACAGGAATAACGTCTCTTAGGCTGCTGGAGAGATTCCTGGAGGAGGTCCAGGAGGCCCTGTCTGAGCCGGTAAGGGGGGTGTTTGAGCAGACAAATGGGGAAGGGGCCACCAATGTTTCCACCACTGCAGGTGACGGCAGAGACTGGGGACTGGCAAGGAGGTCTGGAGGACTTGTTAGATTTTAACACTCCGAGCCTGGGGGAGTTTGAGGGGGTGGGAGGAAAAGCCCTCTACAACCTCTGTATTAAGGTTAGGAACATTAGGAGCCTGGGGGAGTTTGAGGGGTGGGAGGAAAAGCCCTCTACAACCTCTGCATTAAGGTTAGGAACATTAGGAGCCTAACAGGAGTGAAGGCACATCAGTGGCAGGGGGTATGTGGGGAGGAGAGTATGGTGGGTTTTAGATGGGGGCTGTTGGGGTGTTTATAGTGGGGTACAGGGGGGTATGTGGGGAGGAGAGTATGGTGGGTTTTAGATGGGTGCTGTTGGGATGTTTATAGTGGGGAGGAGAGTAGGGTGGGTTTTAGATGGGTGCTGTTGGGGTGTTTATAGTGGGGTACAGGGGGTATGTGGGGAGGAGAGTAGGGTGGGTTTTAGATGGGTGCTGTTGGGGTGTTTATAGTGGGGTACAGGGGGGTATGTGGGGAGGAGAGTGGGGTGGGTTTTAGATGGGTGCTGTTGGGGTGTTTATAGTGGGGTACAGGGGGGTATGTGGGGAGGAGAGTAGGGTGGGTTTTAGATGGGTGCTGTTGGGGTGTTTATAGTGGGGTACAGGGGGTATGTGGGGAGGAGAGTAGGGTGGGTTTTAGATGGGTGCTGTTGGGATGTTTATAGTGGGGAGGAGAGTAGGGTGGGTTTTAGATGGGTGCTGTTGGGGTGTTTATAGTGGGGTACAGGGGGTATGTGGGGAGGAGAGTAGGGTGGGTTTTAGATGGGGGCTGTTGGGGTGTTTATAGTGGGGTACAGGGGGTATGTGGGGAGGGGTGTGGGGTGGGTTTTAGATGGGTGCTGTTGGGGTGTTTATAGTGGGGTACAGGGGGTATGTGGGGAGGAGAGTAGGGTGGGTTTTAGATGGGTGCTGTTGGGGTGTTTATAGTGGGGTACAGGGGGTATGTGGGGAGGAGAGTAGGGTGGGTTTTAGATGGGTGCTGTTGGGATGTTTATAGTGGGGAGGAGAGTAGGGTGGGTTTTAGATGGGTGCTGTTGGGGTGTTTATAGTGGGGTACAGGGGGTATGTGGGGAGGAGAGTAGGGTGGGTTTTAGATGGGGGCTGTTGGGGTGTTTATAGTGGGGTACAGGGGGTATGTGGGGAGGGGTGTGGGGTGGGTTTTAGATGGGTGCTGTTGGGGTGTTTATAGTGGGGTACAGGGGGTATGTGGGGAGGAGAGTGGGGTGGGTTTTAGATGGGGGCTGTTGGGGTGTTTATAGTGGGGTACAGGGGGTATGTGGGGAGGAGAGTAGGGTGGGTTTTAGATGGGGGCTGTTGGGGTGTTTATAGTGGGGTACAGGGAGGTATGTGGGGAGGAGAGTGGGGTGGGTTTTAGATGGGGGCTTTTGGGGTGTTTATAGTGGGGAGGAGAGTGGGGTGGGTTTTAGATGGGGGCTGTTGGGGTGTTTATAGTGGGGTACAGGGGGTATGTGGGGAGGAGAGTAGGGTGGGTTTTAGATGGGGGCTGTTGGGGTGTTTATAGTGGGGTACAGGGGGTATGTGGGGAGGAGAGTAGGGTGGGTTTTAGATGGGGGCTGTTGGGGTGTTTATAGTGGGGAGGAGAGTGGGGTGGGTTTTAGATGGGGGCTGTTGGGGTGTTTATAGTGGGGTACAGGGGGTATGTGGGGAGGAGAGTGGGGTGGGTTTTAGATGGGGGCTGTTGGGGTGTTTATAGTGGGGTACAAGGGGTATGTGGGGAGGAGAGTGGGGTGGGTTTTAGATGGGGGCTGTTGGGGTGTTTATAGTGGGGTACAGGGGGTATGTGGGGAGGAGAGTTTGGTGGATTTTAGATGGGGGCTGTTGGGGTGTTTATAGTGGGGAGGAGAGTAGGGTGGGTTTTAGATGGGGGCTGTTGGGGTGTTTATAGTGGGGTACAGGGGGTATGTGGGGAGGAGAGTGGGGTGGGTTGTAGATGGGGGCTGTTGGGGTGTTTATAGTGGGGTGGGTTTTAGATGGGGGCTGTTGGGGTGTTTATAGTGGGGTACAGGGGGTATGTGGGGAGGAGAGTAGGGTGGGTTTTAGATGGGGGCTGTTGGGGTGTTTATTACATTTACATTTACATTTAAGTCATTTAGCAGACGCTCTTATCCAGAGCGACTTACAAATTGGTGCATTCACCTTATGACATCCAGTGGGACAGTCACTTAACAATAGTGCATCTAAAACTTTGGGGGGTGAGAGGGATTACTTATCCTATCCTCGGTATT
>NW_025748207.1:0-38961 GCF_021184085.1 Oncorhynchus gorbuscha | reverse complement strand
GGAGATAAAGAGACAGAAGGAATGAAATGGAGATAAAAATAAAGGCAGAAGGAATGAAATTGAGATAAAGAGAAGGAATGAAATGGAGATAAAAAGGCAGAAGGAATGAAATGGAGATAAAGAGACAGAAGGAATGAAATGGAGATAAAGAGACAGAAGGAATGAAATGGAGATAAATGGAGATACAGAGACAGAAGGAATGAAATGGAGATAAAGAGACAGAAGGAATGAAATGGAGATACAGAGACAGAAGGAATGAAATGGAGATACAGAGACAGAAGGAATGAAATGGAGATACAGAGACAGAAGGAATGAAATGGAGATAAAGAGACAGAAGGAATGAAATGGAGATACAGAGAATGAAATGGAGATACAGAGACAGAAGGAATGAAATGGAGATAAAAAGACAGAAGGAATGAAATGGAGATAAAAAGACAGAAGGAATGAAATGGAGATAAAGAGACAGAAGGAATGAAATGGAGATAAAGAGACAGAAGGAATGAAATGGATATAAAAAGTTAGAAGGAATGAAATGGAGATAAAGAGACAGAAGGAATGAAATGGAGATACAGAGACAGAAGGAATGAAATGGAGATAAAAAGGCAGAAGGAATGAAATTGAGATAAAGAGACAGAAGGAATGAAATGGAGATAAAGAGACAGAAGGAATGAAATGGAGATAAAGAGACGGAAGGAATGAAATGGAGATAAAGAGACAGAAGGAATGAAATGGAGATACAGAGACAGAAGGAATGGGAATGTGTCAGGACCCAGTTACTTAACGCGGGTCTCCGGAGTGAGAAACAGTCACTAAACCAACTGAGCCACGAATAGTCGGCAGAACCCAGAAGATGAGGCAGACACAGCAGTACTTGAGACGGTGTATTTAATGAAGTAAAAGTGAAGTTCTTCAGGAAAACATGTAACTCCACAACCTCAAAAGGAATTCCACAAGAACAAAGGTAATCCTCCAAGACAAAAGGTAAATCCACAAGGTGGAAGGTAAAGCACAAAAAGCCTCAAAAGATACTCAAAAACAAACAAACAAGAACAAAAAAAACAGAATTCCACAAGAGAGTCCACCGGGATCAACAAGAGTTCACGGAGTACTAGGGCTGGGTGCTAACATACAAACACAGAGCAAAGAACTGAGGAAAACAAAGGGTTAAAATACAATCAGGGGAAACGAGGCACAGGTGCAAATAATAATGGGGATCAAGGGAAAACAAAAGGTCAAAAGGCACAATGGGGGCATCTAGTGACCAAAAACCGGAACAACCCTGACCAAATCCTGACAGAATGAAATGGAGATAAAGAGACAGAAGGAATGAAATGGAGATAAAGAGACAGAAGGAATGAAATGGAGATAAAGAGACAGAAGGAATGAAATGGAGATAAAGAGACAGAAGGAATTAAATGGAGATAGAGAGACATAAGGAATGAAATGGAGATACAGAGACAGAGAGAGGGAATGAAATGGAGATAAAGAGACAGAAGGAATTAAATGGAGATAAAGAGGCAGAGAATGAAATGGAGATAAAGAGACAGAGAATTAAATGGAGATAAAGAGGCAGAGTGAAATGGAGATAAAGAGACAGAGAGTGAAATGGAGATTAAGAGGCAGAGAGTGAAATGGAGATAAAGAGACAGAGGGAATGAAATGGAGATAAAGAGACGGAAGGAATGAAATGGAGATAAAGAGGCAGAGAGTGAAATGGAGATAAACAGACAGAGAGAGGGAATGAAATGGAGATAAAGAGGCAGAGAGTGAAATGGAGATAAAGAGGCAGAGAGTGAAATGGAGATAAACAGACAGAGAGAGGGGAATGAAATGGAGATAAAGAGGCTAGAGTGAAATGGAGATAAAGAGGCAGAGAGTGAAATGGAGATAAAGAGGCAGAGAGAGGGAATGAAATTGAGAAAAAAACAAGCGGTCTCTAAAAATTGACCAAAGTATCATAAAGGAATCAGGTAAATAATGATGTCTCAGTCAAGTCATACAACTACAGTCCACTAGTACAACACAATACCCTGATTACATCACACAAACTATAAGCCTCCTAAAAGCCTTCCCTTTTGTGGCTTTCTTAGAGTGAGTCCAACAGAGCCTGAAGCAGATCAGATCAGTGACCTATGACCAGGGATCCCACAGTCCAACCAGCTGGCAGACTCACCACGACAGAGAATGACACACAACTGCACACGCAAACACACACACACCCTGTCTGTCTGGTGCTTATAACCTGATAGCGATTTCTGTCAGTGGTTTCTGTCCCATCTCACCTGATTCAGTGCTTCATTGATTTTAATTAGCAATGTTAATACCAGACCAGAATAATCACTTATGCAAAGAAGTTTTTTGTAATCCAGAATGTTTCATTCATGTGCCCTCCACTTGGCCTCCTGCACCAGCAGTACCACGGCCAAGGTTACAGAGGGCCAGGTACTCCCATCAGTCAATCTATCCTCCCTCCCTGTCCAAACAGACTCTGCAACTCTCTGAGACCGACTGCAAGAGTTCTGACACTTTGAAAAAGTGCTTCACTGGGCAAATTGGGACTGTCAGAGAGAGAGAGAGAGAGAGAGAGAGAGAGGGGAGAGAGAGAGAGAGCTCTGTCATCTGACCTCAAACTCAGATAATATAACCTTCTTTCACCCCTGTATCCTACCACACTGTGTTGAAACCTGTGGGCATGTTGCATCTGTGACTGCCTGTGGCTCTCAGTGATACTGTATGTTTATTCATACTGAGGACGGAGGTCAATGTTTATTTCCTAATACATTTGAGTCTAATACTTGCCTTTATTCCCCAGTGAGGCTGCTTGACGTATGTTTAATGTCAGTTCATGTCTACAGTTGAAAGGGGAAAGGGGGCAATGGGCCATTGAGATTTGGTTTAATGTGGTTTACTAAAAATAACAAAGCACTTTTCTCTTGTCTTTCTTATTTGCATATGTGCTCCTTGAGTGTGTGTGTGTGTGTGTGTGTGTGTGTGTGTGTGTGTGTGTGTGTGTGTGTGTGTGTGTGTGTGTGTGTGTGTGTGTGTGTGTGTGTGTGTGTGTGTGTGTGTGTGTGTGTGTGTGTGTGTGTGTGTGTGTGTGTGTGTAGTACTGTAACAGTGGTGGCTTGTGACACTTTAAATGGGGAGGACGGGCTGGAACAGAATAAATGGAATGAGAGAGAGAAGATACCATTCCATTCACTTCATCCATCCATTACTATGAGCCATCCTTTATGTTACACTCTCCCCTGCACACTGTGTGATGTATGCACACATGACTGTAAGTCGCTTTGGATAAAAGCGTCTGCTAAATGGCATATATTATTATTATTATGTTCACTCTGCTCCTCAGCCTTTGATGATACTGCCTGGGTTGCTTTACCTCATGGCTGGTCTGTCAGAGTAGGAGAGGTTTCATGCCACCAAGGGCTCTCTGTGACTCTGATCCCAGCCGAGATGAGGGAATCTGGGGCATTGGAGATCTGAGGGACCCCCTGGATCTCCCACCATGTGGGTCCCACAGTGAAGTGGAAGTGGGACGAGTGTTGAGCAGGGAGTTGGTCTATGAGTTTGGCCATTCGACTGCTTTTCCACCATGGAATATTGGATATTGAATAGTCATTTAAATAAATGACAGATTCCAAAGTGAATTGCAGACATTATTTTCAACTGAAATCACTTGCCCACTCCTACACTTGAGTTCAAACTTACCCAGGCCTCGCTGACCTTCCCTAAAATGTGAGGCGTGACAATGGCGTGATTTTGGAGGTGTAGCAACACGAGACTAAACTGACCCCAACCCTGAAGGGCACTACAGCTGCAACAGTACAACAGTTGTTGAAGTCTCCTATTTTCTTATTCTTACATCCTGGTCTTCACCAATCTGAGAGGATTGATTGGGTGTGTGATTGGGCGCGGGGCCGGCCCTGATTGGGTGTGTGATTGGGCGCGGGGCCGGCCCTGATTGGGCGTGTGATTGGGCGCAGGTTAAATAACAGTCCCAGAGCACAGCAGACAATAATCTCATAACCTCCCTAGATAGCACAGCAGACAATAATCTCATAACCTCCCTAGATCCCACAGTTTATAGACAAGGTGTTTAGCTGTTTATTATTATTATTATTATCTGTGGACAGATACAGAAATGTGTGTGTGTGTGTGTGTGTGTGTGTGTGTGTGTGTGTGTGTGTGTGTGTGTGTGTGTGTGTGTGTGTGTGTGTGTGTGTGTGTGTGTGTGTGTGTGTGTGTGTGTGTGTGTGTGTGTGCCTGAGTGTTCTCTCTCATTCAAGCACACAATACAGTTTAAGGTGGTCACTTTTTTTCTGCAGTTGCTACATGCATGTTGCTACATACATGTTGCAGTTGCTACATTAATGAATGGTATCCATTGATTATTGAATAATATATCTTAGAAATGCATCATGATCTTAGTTTAACTGTCGTACCCCATCAAACACCAAATATATGCTTGTTTTACTCTCATGTTTGGAAACAAAATAAATATTAACAAAACTGTATAGCCTCAATGTCAGGCCCTGACCTTAGAGAGCTTTTTATGTCTATATTTTGGTTTGGTCAGGGTGTGATTTGGGTGGGAATTCTATGTTTATTTTCTATGTTTTGTATTTCTTTGTGTTTGGCCGGGTGTGGTTCTCAATCAGAAGCAGCTGTCCATCGTTGTCTCTGATTAAGAATCATACTTAGGCAGCATTTTCCCACCTGTGTTTTGTGGGTAGTTGTTTTGTGTTTGCACCAGACAGAACTGTTTAGTTTTGGTCCATTTTGTCTCAGTGTTCAGTTTAAATAAATCATCATGAACACGTACCACGCTGCTCTTTGGTTCACTCCTTCTTCATGCACCGACGAGCGTTACCATCAAAACACGGTTACAACTATCATTTTGATATCATAGATGATCAGTCCTTGCATCTATATCCCTGTCTATGAATTTGAGAGTAGTTACTTTTCTCCAGCACCATCCCTCAACTTTTTATAGAAAGAGTGGTGGGGAGATGTACTGCAGGCTAACCAATATGTACTGCAGGCTAACCAAGATGTACCTCAAGCTAACCTGGATGTACTGCAGGCCAACCAAGATGTACTGCAGGCTAACCAAGATGTACCTCAAGCTAACCTGGATGTACTGCAGGCCAACCAAGATATACTGCAGGCCAACCAAGATGTACTACAGGCTAACCAAGATGTACCTCAAGCTAACCTGGATGTACTGCAGGCCAACCAAGATATACTGCAGGCCAACCAAGACGTACTGCAGGCCAACCAAGATGTAGTGCAGGCCATCCAAGATGTACTGCAGGCCAACCAAGATGTAGTGCAGGCCATCCAAGATGCACTGCAGGCCATCCAAGATGTACTGCAGGCCAACCAAGACGTACTGCAGGCCAACCAAGATGTACTGCAGGCCAACCAAGATGTACTGCAGGCCAACCAAGATGTACTGCAGGCCAACCAAGATGTAGTGCAGGCCATCCAAGATGTACTGCAGGCCAACCAAGATGTACTGCAGGCCAACCAAGACGTACTGCAGGCTAACCAAGATGTACTGCATAAAATCATAATCCTATCATTAACAGAAATAAAAGGTACAAGAAGGAAGTATACTCACCACGCCCTACTGGCTCAGACATTCGCATCATGTCCTGCTGCTGCCTTCCCTTTGGTTGTGAGCAACCCAGCGACCGGTAGTCCTCAGCTGTGATTGGTGTAGTCTGGTGGGCTGCATCTCCTGCACTCTCCTATTGGGTGGAAGTGATGGAGTTTTCAATTCAATTAGTCATAAAAGTATCTTTTTAATTTTTTAACAAGACAAATGTTTTTTATATTTTTTAGGGGGAGTTTCAATTATGAAGCAAGTGATTGGCTAATGAGAACATAAGGGAATACCAAACGAGGTTCACGGAGAAGGGACACCCTTAGAGTTTAATTTAACTCAGGCCAAAGAACCGGCTACTAATTGCACTTAAACAATTAGTTAATTCAAGTAATTAAAGTCGTAGAGGGTAAAAACAAAACATTTTTCATCCAATTATATGCATTATTTCCTAAGAGAGCTTTTGATTCAACTTTTAGAATTGTGTCTCACTTACATTCAAGACGTCCAAACTGACTTTCTCGAAATGGCGGCTCCTCAGCTCCTGCATTCGGAAGTGGTTTTCCTGGTATTTCTCCTCAGCAAGTCTCCTGTAGTGTTACATTATATTATAAATTGGCTGGTTTAAGACCTGAATGCTGATTGACTGACAGTTGTGGTATATCAGATTGTATACCACGTGTATGACAAAACATTAATTTTTTACGTCGGTAACCAGTTTATAATAGCAATAAGGTACCTCGGGGGTTTGTGGTATATGGGCATATGGGTATATCATGGTTAAGGGCTGTATCCAGGCACTCCGCGTTGCGTCCCACTTAAGAACAGCCCTTAGTCGTGGTATATTGGCCATATATACCACACACCCCTTGCCTTATATCTTAATATACAGGTAACTGCCAAAATAATGGAAACCCTTGAGATCATGAGGGATACAAAGTATAATGAAAGCAGGTGCTTCCAAACAGGTGTGGTTCCTGAGTTAAACACCCTTAGGGTCATGTATAAAAAAGTATTTAGTCTACCATGGCTATTCCCCCATAGGATGACAACATCCATAGGACACAAGTGGTCACTAAATGATTTGATGAGTATGAAAACGATGTAAACCATATGCCATGGCCGTCTCAGTCACCAGATCTCAACCCGGCAGGGTAGCCTAGTGGTTAGAGCATTGGACTAGTAACTGAAAGGTTGCAAGTTCAAATCCCGAGCTGACAAGGTACAAAATCTGTCGTTCTGCCCCTGAACAGGCAGTTAACCCACTGTTCCTAGGCCGTCATTGAAAATAAGAACTTGTTCTTAACTGACTTGCCTAGTAAAATAAAGGTAAAATAAATAAAAAATAAACAAAAAAAATTAAACACTTATGGGAGATTCTGGAGCGGAGCCTGAGACAGGTGTTTTCCATCAACAAAACACCAAATGATGGAAGAATGGTGTCGCATTCTTCCAAGAGTTACAAGAGTTCCAGACACCTAGAATCTATGCCAAGGTGCATTGAAGCTGTTCTGACTCGTGGTGCCCAGTGACCTATTAAGACACTATGTTGGGGTTTCCTTTATCTTGGCAGTTACCTGTAGATGAATGATGCAACACAGTATAAAAGTGAGATGGCAGTGTGTTATGTTGATCATTAAGACTAGGAGGTCATAGTCTTAGGGTAGCCTAGTGGTTAGAGCGTTGGACTAGTAACCGAAAGGTTGCAAGTTCAAATCCCCTGACAAGGTACAAATCTGTCGTTCTGCCCCAAGCAGTTAACCCACTGTTCTTAGGCAGTCATTGAAAATAAGAATTTGTTCTTAACTGACTTGCCGAGTTAAATAAAGGTTAAAAAATAAATAACACTGTAGTTATCAACCAGAAACAACAGAGTGTGGGAAAGAGGGAGAGAGAGGAGGAAGGACATAGATAAAGAGAAAATGAGAGAGAAAGAAACACAGGCAGATAGAGACCCACACAAAGAGAGAGAGACACAGAAAGAGATGGAGGAGAGAGAGAAGGTCATGGCTTGTATAATATCAGCGTCCTGCTAAAAGTTGAAACTCCATAGAGCACATCAATAGCCCTGTTGCCTGGCCTGTTGTCCTTCCCATCCACCACCCCTCTGTCGCTCTCAGTATCGTTCCCTGTAGACACGTCTCCAACACAGTTCAGCCCAAGGAAACTAGGGCAGGGGAGAATGCATTTACACAAAACTCTCTTCATCTTTAAAGGGAACCCAGCCATGCATCAGCCCCAGAAGAATCCCAACAGGCTCTATACTGGTCATGGACCGTGTGTGTGTGTGTGTGTGTGTGTGTGTGTGTGTGTGTGTGTGTGTGTGTGTGTGTGTGTGTGTGTGTGTTGTGTTGTGTTGTGTTGTGTGTGTATGTGCGTGCGTACTTAATGGTCTCCTACCTAAGCCTCCTGGCCTTGTCGTCGGCAGCCTGCAGCTTCCTCAGCCTCATTCTCTCCCTGGGGGTCATTCTGTCTAGCTCTGATTTCTCCCTCAGTGTCTGAAGGTGCACCTTTCTCTGCCTGTTCAAAGGGCAACGGTCAGAGGTTGGGAGGGCTGGAGCGTTGGTGAGTAAGATAGGTCAGAGGTCCGATACTCCTACACACAATTACCTCTGCACTGTTAAAAACAATTGCTGCCTGAATGGGATTTAGAATTTACCATGGCAAAAAGAGATACTGTGCACTGTAAACACCTCAGGGTGGTGGATTTGATTGAATTCTAGCGTTTACTTTTTGTAGATCACTTCCTATGTGGATGTAAATACTTCTTTCAACATGTAAGGTATGTAACAAGGTCATTTAGAGTGAGATAGGCAGTAATCAGACATAAACAATATACATATGAAAGAGAGGATCTAATCAAGAGGAATACTAATTGGAGGCCCTGATTCAGATATGTCTCCCACTGTCCTCTAACCATAACTTAAACCCTTACCTTAAGCCTAAACCTAACCGAAAGCCTAACCCTCAACCTAGCTTCATGTGCACATCCCAGTTCAACCCTAGCCTCATATTACCTGGACTAACCTGTACCCCTTGACTCACCCCTGTTGACTAGCCTCACATTGACTCGGTACCGGTACCCCCTGTATATAGCCTACACATTGACTCGGTACCGGTACCCCCTGTATATAGCCTACACATTGACTCGGTACCGGTACCCCCTGTATATAGCCTACACATTGACTCGGTACCGGTACCCCCTGTATATAGCCTACACATTGACTCGGTACCGGTACCCCCTGTATATAGCCTACACATTGACTAGCCTACACATTGACTCGTACCCCCTGTATATAGTCTCGTTATTGTTATTTTATTGTGTTACTTTGTTCTTCTTATTTTTTTATTTTAAGCAACACAAAAAAAATGCATTGTTGCTTGTAAGTAAGCATTTGATTTGATTTGACCCCTAACCCCGGCATCATGTCCGCATACCAGCTCAACCCTAACCCACTGCATCTCAGTGCTAGAGGCATCACTACAGACCCTGGTTTGATTCCAGGCTGTATCACAACCTGCCGTGATTGGGAGTCCCATAAGGCGGAGCACAATTGGACCAGCGTAGTCCGGGATTTTAGGGTTAGGCCGTCATTGTAAATAAGAATTTGTTCTTGCCTAGTTAAATAAAGGTTACATTTAAAAATAATAAAACAACCCTAAACCTAGCTCCATGTCCACATCCTGGTTCAACCCTAACCTTAGACCCAACCCTAAACCTAGCTCCATGTACACATCCTGGTTCAACCTGGTTCAACCCTAACCTTAGACCCAACCCTAAACCTAGCTCCATGTCCACATCCTGGTTCAACCCTAACCTTAGACCCAACCCTAAACCTAGCTCCATGTCCACATCCTGGTTCAACCCTAACCTTAGACCCAACCCTAAACCTAGCTCCATGTCCACATCCTGGTTCAACCCTAACCTTAGACCCAACCCTAAACCTAGCTCCATGTACACATCCTGGTTCAACCCTAACCTTAGACCCAACCCTAAACCATGTCCACATCCTGGTTCAACCCCCAACCCTAAACCTAGCTCCATGTCCACATCCTGGTTCAACCCTAACCTTAGACCCAACCCTAAACCTAGCTCCATGTCCACATCCTGGTTCAACCCTAACCTTAGACCCAACCCTAAACCTAGCTCCATGTCCACATCCTGGTTCAACCCTAACCTTAGACCCAACCCTAAACCTAGCTCCATGTCCACATCCTGGTTCAACCCTAACCTTAGACCCAACCCTAAACCTAGCTCCATGTCCACATCCTGGTTCAACCCTAACCTTAGACCCAACCCTAAACCTAGCTCCATGTCCACATCCTGGTTCAACCCTAACCTTAGACCCAACCCTAAACCTAGCTCCATGTCCACATCCTGGTTCAACCCTAACCTTAGACCCAACCCTAAACCTAGCTCCATGTACACATCCTGGTTCAACCTAACCTTAGACCCAACCCTCCAAACCTAGCTCCCACATCCTGGTTCAACCCTAACCTTAGTCCTAGCTCCATGTCCACATCCTGGTTCAACCCTAACCTTAGACCCAACCCTAAACCTAGCTCCATGTCCACATCCTGGTTCAACCCTAACCTTAGACCCAACCCTAAACCTAGCTCCATGTCCACATCCTGGTTCAACCCTAACCTTAGACCCAACCCTAAACCTAGCTCCATGTCCACATCCTGGTTCAACCCTAACCTTAGACCCAACCCTAAACCTAGCTCCATGTCCACATCCTGGTTCAACCCTAACCTTAGACCCAACCCTAAACCTAGCTCCATGTCCACATCCTGGTTCAACCCTAACTTAGACCCAACCCTAAACCTAGCTCCATGTCCACATCCTGGTTCAACCCTAACCTTAGACCCAACCCTAAACCTAGCTCCATGTCCACATCCTGGTTCAACCCTAACCTTAGACCCAACCCTAAACCTAGCTCCATGTCCACATCCTGGTTCAACCCTAACCTTAGACCCAACCCTAAACCTAGCTCCATGTCCACATCCTGGTTCAACCCTAACCTTAGACCCAACCCTAAACCTAGCTCCATGTCCACATCCTGGTTCAACCCTAACCTTAGACCCAACCCTAAACCTAGCTCCATGTCCACATCCTGGTTCAACCCTAACCTTAGACCCAACCCTAAACCTAGCTCCATGTCCACATCCTGGTTCAACCCTAACCTTAGACCCAACCCTAAACCTAGCTCCATGTCCACATCCTGGTTCAACCCTAACCTTAGACCCAACCCTAAACCTAGCTCCATGTCCACATCCTGGTTCAACCTGGTTCAACCCTAACCTTAGACCCAACCCTAAACCTAGCTCCATGTCCACATCCTGGTTCAACCCTAACCTTAGACCCAACCCTAAACCTAGCTCCATGTCCACATCCTGGTTCAACCCTAACCTTAGACCCAACCCTAAACCTAGCTCCATGTACACATCCTGGTTCAACCCTAACCTTAGACCCAACCCTAAACCTAGCTCCATGTCCACATCCTGGTTCAACCCTAACCTTAGACCCAACCCTAAACCTAGCTCCATGTCCACATCCTGGTTCAACCCTAACCTTAGACCCAACCCTAAACCTAGCTCCATGTACACATCCTGGTTCAACCCTAACCTTAGACCCAACCCTAAACCTAGCTCCATGTACACATCCTGGTTCAACCCTAACCTTAGACCCAACCCTAAACCTAGCTCCATGTACACATCCTGGTTCAACCCTAACCTTAGACCCAACCCTAAACCTAGCTCCATGTCCACATCCTGGTTCAACCCTAACCTTAGACCCAACCCTAAACCTAGCTCCATGTCCACATCCTGGTTCAACCCTAACCTTAGACCCAACCCTAAACCTAGCTCCATGTACACATCCTGGTTCAACCCTAACCTTAGACCCAACCCTAAACCTAGCTCCATGTCCACATCCTGGTTCAACCCTAACCTTAGACCCAACCCTAAACCTAGCTCCATGTACACATCCTGGTTCAACCCTAACCTTAGACCCAACCCTAAACCTAGCTCCATGTCCACATCCTGGTTCAACCCTAACCTTAGACCCAACCCTAAACCTAGCTCCATGTCCACATCCTGGTTCAACCCTAACCTTAGACCCAACCCTAAACCTAGCTCCATGTCCACATCCTGGTTCAACCCTAACCTTAGACCCAACCCTAAACCTAGCTCCATGTCCACATCCTGGTTCAACCCCCAACCCTAAACCTCCATGTCCACAGACCCAACCCTAAACCTAGCTCCATGTCCACATCCTGGTTCAACCCTAACCTTAGACCCAACCCTAAACCTAGCTCCATGTCCACATCCTGGTTCAACCCTAACCTCAACCCTAACCTTAGACCCAACCCTAAACCTAGCTCCATGTCACATCCTCAACCCTAACCTTAGTTCAACCCTAACCTTAGACCCAACCCTAAACCTAGCTCCATGTCCACATCCTGGTTCAACCCTAACCTTAGACCCAACCCCTAGCTCCATGTACACATCCTGGTTCAACCTTAGACCCAACCCTAAACCTAGCTCCATGTCCACATCCTGGTTCAACCCTAACCTTAGACCCAACCCTAAACCTAGCTCCATGTCCACATCCTGGTTCAACCCTAACCTTAGACCCAACCCTAAACCTAGCTCCATGTCCACATCCTGGTTCAACCCTAACCTTAGACCCAACCCTAAACCTAGCTCCATGTACACATCCTGGTTCAACCCTAACCTTAGACCCAACCCTAAACCTAGCTCCATGTACACATCCTGGTTCAACCCTAACCTTAGACCCAACCCTAAACCTAGCTCCATGTCCACATCCTGGTTCAACCCTAACCTTAGACCCAACCCTAAACCTAGCTCCATGTACACATCCCAGTTCAACCCTAACCTTAGACCCAACCCTAAACCTAGCTCCATGTACACATCCTGGTTCAACCCTAACCTTAGACCCAACCCTAAACCTAGCTCCATGTTCACAACATCCCAACCTCAACCTAGCTAACCTTAGACCCAACCTTAAAACCTAAACCTAGCTCCATGTACACATCCTGGTTCAACCCTAACCTTAGACCCAACCCTAAACCTAGCTCCATGTACACATCCTGGTTCAACTTTAGACCCAACCCCAACCCTAAACCTAGCTCCATGTACACATCCCAGTTCAACCCTAAACCCAACCCTAAACCTAAACTCCATGTACACATCCTGGTTCAACCTAACCTTAGACCCAACCCTAAACCTAGCTCCATGTACACATCCTGGTTCAACACTAACTTTAGACCCAACCCTAAACCTAGCTCCATGTACACATCCTGGTTCAACACTAACTTTAGACCCAACCCTAAACCTAGCTCCATGTACACATCCTGGTTCAACCCTAACCTTAGACCCAACCCTAAACCTAGCTCCATGTCCACATCCCAGTTCAACCATAACCCTGGCTTCAACCACAACTCTAACTATGGTGTGTAGAATTCCATTGGACAAGTCATCAGGGTAAGTATGTAAAAAGTGGAATAACATGATCATGTCACTGACCAGTTAATAAGCATAACATCAGATCAGAGAATCATATCATCCATGATCCCAAGTTAATCACCATTTCTCACAACCATATTGCATTGTCCACATGCTACTAAGGCACCTTGGCAAGTCATTACAGATGCAGTCTGTCAGGCAACAAATGACATGATCGTGTCAATCCTAAAGAGATGGGTGTGGCTATTGCTAAGACCTAGACCTAATCTGGTCTTTCTCTGCAGCATGTTACACCTGGCTACTCTAACATATAGGAGAGTGTGTGGCCAGCTAAGCTAATGATGACAGGCACCTTCCCTGATTGGTGCCAGTTTGAATCAGTGACGGTCTGGTTTGTTTAAGAGACAGCTGCTACTAACTGTGATTTCCATGTCTGAGTGAGTGAGAAAATGTGAGTGTGAGGAAGTGAGAGAGAGAGCGAGAGAGAGAGAGAGAAGTGAGAGAGAAAGAGACAGACAGAGAGTGAGAGAAAAGGGGGTTATGGAGAGGGACAGAGTATGGCAATATTAGTGTGTGTTTGTGTGAATGCTTAAAAATCCCTCTGTCCTGATGCAGCCACATTGCGCTGAGGAGCCAGTGTTCATTCTTCATGTCTGAGGATGATAGTGGTGTGTAACTGCAGCCACGTAGCTCTAAACTGAGGAGCCAGTGTTCATTCTTCATGTCTGAGGATGATAGTGGTGTGTAACTGCAGCCACGTAGCTCTAAACTGAGGAGCCAGTGTTCATTCTTCATGTCTGAGGATGATAGTGGTGTGTAACTGCAGCCACTTCATGTAGCTCTAAACTGAGGAGCCAGTGTTCATTCTTCATGTCTGAGGATGATAGTGGTGTGTAACTGCAGCCACGTAGCTCTAAACTGAGGAGCCAGTGTTCATTCTTCATGTCTGAGGATGATAGTGGTGTGTTACTGCAGCCACGTAGCTCTAAACTGAGGAGCCAGTGTTCATTCTTCATGTCTGAGGATGATAGTGGTTTTAGTTCTCCCTCTTCCTTCTTAATAACCCAAACTACAGACAACCATACAGTATATAGAGCATGTCCTTACACCGCTTTCAATATCTGTGCTGCGTCTCTTTCTCCCGCTGATGTCTTGTCTCTCAGTGTCAGACTACAGAACTTGTGTTTTAAGATCTGTAGAGAGGGAGTGAGACAGAGAAAAAAAGGGAGGGGGAAAGAGAGAGAGAGTAAAAGAGAGAGAAAAGAAAGAGTGAGATCAAGGTTAACATTATCAATATTATTGCTTTATTACAAACAGACTAGTATATCCCTGTATATCCCTACTTCACCATCGTTGATATGTCTACAGCTGTCATTAGGCTAAAGTGACCTACTGCAACGTCGTTAAACACAGCTGACCTTTCCAGTGTCCAGTGGTTAACTGACTGGACGCTCTCCTGACGCTGGAATAAGTTCATATTACTCTCTTTCTTTCTTTCTTTCTTTCTTTCTTTCTTTCTTTCTCTTTCTTTCTTTCTTTCTTTCTCTCTCTTCTCTTCTCTCTCTCTCTCTCTCTCTCTCTCTCTTCTCTCTCTCTCTCTCTCTCTCTCTCTCTTTCTCTCTTTCTTCTCTTCTCTCTTCTTTAGAATCTCTGTGCTTTTTTCTAGAGGGTGGTGCCCTATCTCTATGTCCCTCATTCTCTCGCTGAAATCTGTCAACAAGAGAAGAGGGGCATGGAGGGTAAACCACTGGGAGGGAGAGAGAGGGAGGAGAGGAGAGGGGGACATGGAGGGTAAAACACTGGGGGAGAGGAAGAGGGATAGGGAGGAGAGAGGAGAGGGGGACATGGAGGGTAAACCACTGGGGGAGAGAGAGAGGGAGGAGAGAGAGAGGGGGACATGGAGGGTAAACCACTGGGGGAGAGGGAGAGGGAGGAGAGAGGAGAGGGGGACATGGAGGGTAAACCACTGGGGGGAGGGAGGGAGGAGAGAGGAGAGGGGGACATGAAGGGTAAACCACTGGGGGAGAGGGAGGGAAGAGGGAGGAGAGAGGGGGACATGGAGGGTAAACCACTGGGGGAGGGAGGGAGAGGGAGGAGAGAGGAGAGGGGGACATGGAGGGTAAACCACTGGGGGAGAGGGAGAGGAGGAGGGAGAGGGGGACATGGAAGGGTAAACCACTGGGGGAGAGGGAGAGGAGGGAGGAGAGGGGGAGAGGGTAAACCACTGGGGGGAGAGGGGGACATGAAGGGTAAACCACTGGGGGAGAGGGAGAGGGAGGAGAGAGGAGAGGGGGACATGAAGGGTAAACCACTGGGGGGAGAGGGAGGAGAGGAGGAGGGGGACATGGAGGGTAAACCACTGGGGGAGAGGGAGAGGGAGGAGAGAGGGAGGGGGACATGAAGGGTAAACCACTGGGGGAGAGGGAGAGGGAGGAGGAGAGGAGAGGGGGACATGGAGGGTAAACCACTGGGGGAGAGGGAGAGGGAGGAGGAGGAGGGGGGAGAGGGTAAACCACTGGGGGAGAGGGAGAGGGGGACATGAAGGGTAAACCACTGGGGGAGAGGGAGAGGGAGGAGAGGGAGGAGAGGGGGACATGAAGGGTAAACCACTGGGGGAGAGGGAGAGGGAGGAGAGAGGAGGGGGGACATGAAGGGTAAACCACTGGGGGAGAGGGAGGAGAGAGAGAGAGGGGGACATGAAGGGTAAACCACTGGGGGAGAGGGAGAGGGAGGGAGGAGAGAGGAGAGGGGACATGAAGGGTAAACCACTGGGGGAGAGGGAGAGGGGAGGGAGAGGGAGAGGGAGGAGAGAGGAGGGGGACATGAAGGGTAAACCACTGGGGGAAGAGGGAGAGGGAGGAGAGAGGAGAGGGGGACATGAAGGGTAAACCACTGGGGGAGAGGGAGAGGAGAGGAGGGGAGGAGAGAGAGGGGGGACATGAAGGGTAAACCACTGGGGAGAGGGAGGGGAGGAGAGAGGGGGGGGAGGGGGAATGAAGGGTAAACCACTGGGGAAAAATAAAGGGTCAGCCAGACCACTGGGGGGGACATGAAGGAAACCACTGGGGGAGAGGAGGGAGGGAGAGAGAGGAGAGGGGGACATGAAGGGTAAACCACTGGGGGAGAGGGAGGGAGAGGGAGGAGAGGGAGGGGGGGGACATGAAGGGTAAACCACTGGGGGAGAGGGAGAGGGAGGAGAGGGAGAGGGAGGAGAGAGGAGAGGGGGACATGAAGGGTAAACCACTGGGGGAGAGGGAGAGGGAGGAGAGAGGAGAGGGGGACATGAAGGGTAAACCACTGGGGGAGAGGGAGAGGGAGGAGAGAGGAGAGGGGGACATGAAGGGTAAACCACTGAGGGGAGAGAAACTTGATGGAAAGGAGAACAGTAAACCACTGGGGGACATGAAGGAGAGGAAGGGGGGGGAGAGGGAGAGGGAGGAGAGAGGAGAGGGGGACATGGAGGGTAAACCACTGGGGGAGAGGGAGAGGGAGGAGAGAGGAGAGGGGGACATGAAGGGTAAACCACTGGGGGAGAGGGAGAGGAGGAGGAGAGAGAGAGGGGGACATGAAGGTAAACCACTGGGGAGAGAGAGAGGGAGGAGAGGGAGGAGAGAGGGAGGGGGGACATGAGGGAAACTTGTCACTGGGGGGAATAACAGGGTCAGGCCACACCCTGAATAGAAATGGAGGGAGAGATGGATGAGGGGGAGGGGAGGAGAGAGGAGGGGGGGACATGGAGGGTAAACCACTGGGGGAGAGGGAGAGGGAGGAGGAGAGGAGAGGGGGACATGGAGGGTAAACCACTGGGGGAGAGGGAGAGGGAGGAGGGAGAGGGAGGGGAGAGAGGGGAGGGGTAAACCACTGGGGGAGAGGGAGAGGGAGGAGAGGGGAGGGGGACATGGAGGGTAAACCACTGGGGGAGAGAGGGAGGGGAGAGAGAGGAGGGGGGGACATGGAGGGTAAACCACTGGGGGGAGAGGAGAGGGAGAGGGGAGAGGGAGGAGAGAGGAGGGGGGACATGAAGGGTAAACCACTGGGGGAGAGGGAGGGGAGGAGAGGAGAGGGGGACATGGAGGGTAAACCACTGGGGGAGAGGGAGAGGGAGGAGAGAGGAGATGGGGGACATGGAGGGTAAACCACTGGGGGAGAGGGAGAGGAAGAGGAGAGGGAGGAGGGGGAGGAGGGAGAGATGGGGGGAGAGGAGGAGAGGAGAAACTTGTCATGGAGGGTAAACCACTGGGGGAGAGGGAGAGGGAGAGGGAGGAGAGAGGAGGAGGAGGAGGGAGGGAGGAGGGGGAGAGATGGAGGAGGGAGAGGAGGAGGGAGGGGAGGGAAACCAGGAGGAGAGATGGAGGAGAGAGGATGGAGGGGGAGATGGTGGAGGGATGGAGGAGATGGGGGAGGGAGGAGATGGAGGAGAACTGGAGGAGAGGAGGCGGAGGGTAAATGGAGGAGGATGGAGAGGAGAGAGGAGGAGATGGAGGAGAGAGGAAGAGGAGGACATGAGGAGAGATGGAGGAGAGGGATGGAGGAGGGGGAGAGATGAGGGAGACATGGAGGAGGGACAGATGGAGGAGGAGGAGGAGAGGAGGAGGATGGAGGAAAGATGGAGGAGAGGGAGAGGATGGAGGAGAGAGGGAGGAGAGGAGGAGGAGGAAGAGGTATGGGAGGAGAGGGGAGGGAGGAGAGAGGAGGAGGGAGGAGAGGGAGAGAGAGGAGGAGAGGGAGAGATGGAGGAGAGAGAGGAGGGGGAACATGGAAGGAAACCACTGGGGGAGAGAGTGGAGAGAGAGAGGGGGACATGATGGAGGAGTGGAGGGAGAGATACTGGGAGGAAGAGATGGAACTGGAGGGACATGGAGGAGGAAGAGATGGAGACAGGAGATGGGAGGTGGAGGAGCCTTGGTCAGGGAGGAGATAAACAAGAGACATCAAAGAACCATTGTGTTTTACAACACAGAACAGCCAGGCAACAGAATTACCATGTTCACTGAGAAGGAGACACAGAAGGACAGACTAGCATACAGACATAAAAGGGGATAGCCACATCAATACTTATACATATACTTTACATGGACTAGCCATGGGTGTTAGAGAGAAATGCAATGCATAGAATGCAGTGCTGACAGAAAGAAAGCTGAACAGAATACATCATGTACAGTCAGGTTAGCATACTGCACAAGGCAGAAACTAAACATAGGAACAATCGGGGAAGAAGGGCCGCTGCCTTGAGGGGACAAGAACCCAATGGTCACTCTGACAGAGCTCGGAGTTCCTCTGTGGAGATGGGAGAACCTTCCAGAAGGACAACCATTTCTGAAGCACTCCACCAATCAGGCCTTTAAAGACTGGCTAAAGCCAGAACTCAGTAAAAGGCAATGACAGAGATGGAGTTTGGACAAAAGGCACCTAAAGACTCTTAGACCATGAGAAACAACATTCTCTGGTCTGATGAAACCATCTCTTTGACCTGAACACCAAGTATCACGTCTGGAGGAAACCTAGCACCATCCCTACGGTGAAGTATGATGGTGGCAGCATCATGCAGTGGGGATGTTTTTCAGCGGCAAGGACTGGGAGACTTGTCAAGATCGAGGCAGAGAAGAAATTAGTCAAATACAGAGAGATCCTTGATGAAAACCTGTTCCGGAGCGCTCCCAACAGGACAACAGTTCACCTCCCAACAGGACAACAGTTCACCTCCCAACAGGACAACAGTTCACCTCCCAACAGGACAACAGTTCACCTCCCAACAGGACAACGACCCTAAGCACACAGCCAAGACAATGCAGGAGTGGCTTCGGGACAAGTCTCTGAATGTCCTTGAGTGGCCCAGCCAGAGCTCAGACTTGAACTCAATCAAACATCTCTGGAGAAACCTGAAAATAGCTGTGCAGTAACACTCTCCATCCAACCTTACAGAGCTTGAGATGATCTGCAGAGAAGAATAAGACAAACTCCCCAAATACAGGTGTGCCAAGCTTGTAGTGTCATACCCAAGAAGACACGAGGCTGTAATCACTGCCAAAGGTGCTTCAACGAAGTACTGAGTAAAGGGTCTGAATACTTATGTAAAAAATATATTTTTATTTTTTATAAATGAGCAAAAACGTCTAAAAACATAATTTTGCTTTTTCATTATGGGGTATTGTGTGTAGATTGATGAGGGGGAAAAGAATAATAAGAGAATAAGGCTGTAACCTATCAAAATGTGGAAAAAGTCAAGGAGTCTGAATACTTTCCGAAGGCACTGTACATGCTTCAGATACAGTACATTATTTGACATCTCACATGAGCTTAGCTGGCTTTACATTTCATTGACTGAGTGTGTGTGTGTGTGTGTGTGTGTGTGTGTGTGTGTGTGTGTGTGTGTGTGTGTGTGTGTGTGTGTGTGTGTGTGTGTGTGTGTGTGTGTGTGTGTGTGTGTGTGTGTGTGTGTGTGTGTGTGTGTGTGTGTGTGTGTGTGTGTGTGTGTGGACGACAGATGAAATGCTGACTTTCTAACCTGTCATGGTAGAAAAGGTTATGAACACAGAAAATGTGCTGTGGAGAAAAGTGAACTATGACAGGAAGTCAATTTAACATTGAGTAAATCCAACCAGCCAGTAGGTTTGATTAGTCTGTGATTCTGGTACCATAGCTCCGCCCATTTGACCTTTGGAGCCACCCCAATGAATCAACCAATCAATCAGCCTTAGGAAGTATTTATATTGCTGTGATATGTGTTATGTTTCCAGGATAGGTCTAACCTGCATACTGTCCTCAATGAATTTTGTCTTCAGAGCTTCTGTAGCAGAGAGCCTGGATGACGGGGTTTTCTCCAGCATCCTAAAAGAGAGGCAGCACATGGTTCTGGTTAAGGGTTCGGGTTTGAAGGCAGGTAAGACACTCTTTATCCTGTATTATCATTTTTTGTACACGTTGAAGCACAATGTGAGAGGATTGAACTCTGACCTATGTGTTACTGAGTTGACCCTTACATTCTCCAGCTAATGCCTTCTCACCTTTGCATGAGTGTGTTGAGCTCCAGAGAGTATCTGTCTGTCAGTCTGGGGGTTTCTCCCTCCACTATCTTCATCACAACTGACAAGAAGTTGTGTCCTTCAAAGGCATGTGACAGGCAACACATCTCATACAGGATACAGCCTATGGCCCTGAAACACACACACACAATCAGCCAACACATCTCATACAGGATACAGCCTATGGCCCTGAAACACACACACACACACACACACACACACACACACACACACACACACACACACACACACACACACATACAGCCTATGGCCCAAACACACACACACACACACAATCAGCCAACACATCTCATACAGGATACAATCAGCCAACACATCTCATACAGGATACAGCCAACACATCTCATACAACAGCCTATGGCCCTGAAACACACACAATCACACATCTCATACAGGATACAGCCTATAGCCCTGAAACACACACACACACACATCAATCACACATCTCACAGGATACAGCCACATGGCCCACAAACACACACACACACACACACACACACACACACACACACACACACACACACACACACACACACACACACACACACACACACACACACACACACACACACACACACAGTTCACAATGGTAGTGATATCATCAACACCTCTGGGTACACCTATATTGGTTAAGGATATAACTGCACCAGGATCCACTGGTCCTGACCTGAAGTCCAGTCGTATGGAACAGTCGGTGCCAGTTGAGGTAACCTTTGAGGTCCCCATCCATCTGAGCAGTGATAAGGTCACCTACTGTACCAAAACTGTCCTTCCATTCCATGTTCATTACCTGCACTTGGAAGGGGTGTGCGACCTGACAATCTGATCTACTGTGTAATAGAATCCATAAATCAATGTCGTCTCATATTTCCAATATGACTAATACCCCACATGGACTCTAAACAGACCAGTAAGAAGTGAGAACATTAACACATCTGGTAATGGATCTGTACACATCTTATATCGAGGTGTAATAAAGCTCCCTTCTCCTGCAGGTTGTTTGGCATCAAAGGAAAGTGGCCATGAATAAACAGATTAGATGGGAGAATAATAAATGCCCGCCAGACATATGTGAATGAATATACTAGCTCCCGTTATTACTCTTGGTGGAATAGAGAGATAACCAAACGATGACAGGAAGCAGATGGAAGTTAGAGAGTTAAAGGTATTATTTGTCAATCATCCACCTCTTTGTCTTTAATATCACACTCTCTTAATCTCTTGTTTTATTGCATCCTGCCACACAGTACACCAGAACAACAATGCAAGTAATGCAAATGGACAGAGTGATTCTACAATGACTATGAATGTATTCAGATACCATAATGGAGGAGAAACAAACAATATCATCTACATTTCCCTGGAAGCCTCCATCTTATTTTCCATATCAAATGTTCCATTGTTTTTATATCAAGTAATAATTGTATTATTTGATGTAAAATAAGAAGAAGGGATTGGGAAGAGGAGTGGACATCCAGGCATTTCAAACATCTACCACTAGGCAATGTCTCATTGTGACCTAACAGAGTTATGACTCTACTTGTTGCTCTAATCCTCATACTCTTTCTAACCCTTAAAGTCCATCTCCCACTTCCTGTCTTTACTTGTTACCTACAGTGAGCCCTCTCCTCCTTGTGAGATCAGCTAAACGGGCCGTGCGTGGTACAGTAGAGTGGTCGAGGCGTGAGGTGACCACTTCCTCTCTCATTAGTGTGGTCTATGGGAAGAGACGCTGAGCCTAGCGGAGTGAGGAGGAGTGGGAGGCAACAGACTACCCAGAGGGCTGTGTATCAGTGTCTGAGATCGCCACCATCTTCTCAATTGGCTTATTGGTCTCTTCCTCTCTGTTGGATAAAATAAGACAATTTTCCACTCCCACTCTGGGATTAGTGGTAATTTCCTCTTGAAAACAGATGAATAGAGAAGGAAGGGGGGAAGGCCAGGGGGGGAAGGAAGCTGCTGGCAGCTGGGAGGGACAGTGCAGAGTTGACAGACCTTTTGTCTCCATTCAGTACTATGTTCTACCGGCTCTACACAGATTCTTCTTCATGAATAACTTCTCATAAAGACTATTATTTGAAACCATGGAGCACTGGTGCTGAGGGAAGTCATGTACAGTTACTACTGTTGCATTCTTTTCAAACAACTTTGAGTTCAGTAGATGCTTGCACTTCAGACTGCAGTAAAAGATGAGGGATCTGTAGTCGCTCTTGGCATTAAAGGTGTTCTTTATGCTCTCCTGCTGATCAGACCAACGGCCGTATCGACTCCATTCATCATTATACATGAATCCATTTCTACCCCTCTTCTACACTTCATTACTCATCACATATTCCAGTCCATATCCAAAGTGCCTCTTAGCCATGCTCCTTTTGGACTGCTTTGAAGGAAATGCCAGCCAAATCTCACAATGAGTGTCTGCCTTGATACGTGACAGCATTACACAGCATTCTGAACTCTGCACTGTAGCCTTAGCAGAAAGCAGAGACGGAGGAGGAAACTGGATGTCAACAACTCTCTTGAGGTTCGGAGGGGAATGAGAATCAAAAAATAACTCATCTTCAAAACACAGAGCTCTAAACAGGTGTTTGTTTCATTAAAGGTTTTAAACATGACAAGCATTCACATAATAGAACTTGTGGTGGCTGCCACAACACAAAACATGTGTTACAAGTGTTAAGAAAGTCACTACACACATAAACACACAGTGCAGCATCAAGATAAATGTCAATGTCCACTCACCGTTCAACCTATCTAACCTTACCTTTCTTTACATTTGAACTTTAACCTAACTTTGACCTTTCTGTCTTTGAGCCTCAGTGTGCTGCTCCACCTTCCTACCAGATATCAGACTTGGAGTCGTAACCGTGGTGGTTCAGGACTTCAGGGCTCATGTAGTAAGGCGTGCCCGTGAAGGTGGTGGCCAGGTCACATGACCCCATCAGCAGACAGGACACCCCAAAATCACCTGAACGGAGGAAGAGCAACACTTATAATAATAATATATTATATTTGTAGAGTGCAATTTGCATAAGATAGGAAACAAAACAAAGAACAATAAACAGCAACAATGCATTGCCTAATAATACTAAATTTACATTTACATTTAAGTCATTTAGCAGACGCTCTTATCCAGACTTTGATTATTTCCAAACTGGAACCTGTTCCTATTTCCTGTGCCCTCATTGATCCCATCTGCAAGGACCAGGGGGGTGGGTGTGAGCACTATGCAGAAGGACAATAAAAAGGCTGAAAGAAGTGTCCGCCATATTGCTTTCACCTATCCAGTCCGCTTTCGAGTGACAAGGATGATTCATCATAGGAAGAGGAAAGACACATTAAAGTAGACAGCTTTCTGTTTGGAATTGAACCATCAGCACATTTTCTGTTTGGAATTGAACCATCAGCACATTTTCTGTTTTTAGAATTGAACCATTATTACATTAAAGTAGACCGTTTTCTGTTTGGAATTGAACCTTTAGCACATTTTCTGTTTTTAGAATTGGACCATTATCACATTAAAGTAGACCGTTTTCTGTTTGGAATTGAACCATCAGCACATTAAAGTGCATGGCCCTGATTATGTTCTTGTCAAGTGTCAATGTGCAGCGGATAGGAAGGAGTCAGGCACAGGACACAGAACTAACTGAGTAAATTGTCATGTTTGTCATTTATTATCATGTCTTGTCCCTGTGCTCCCCATTCTGTTCGTTTCCCTCTGCTGGTCTTATTGGGTTCTTTCCCTCTTTCTATCCCTCTCTCTCCCCTTCCCCCTCTCACTCTCTCGCTCTCTCTTCTCTCTATCGTTCCGTTCCTGCTCCCAGCTGTTCCTATTCCCCTAATCATCATTTAGTCTTCCCACACCTGTTCCCGATCCTTTCCCTGATTAGAGTCCCTATTTATTCCTTTGTGTTCCGTTCCTGTCCCGTCGGTTCCTTGTTTAGTATTCACCATGCTGTGATTGCGTTTCGCCCTGTCCTGTCGTGTTTTTGCTGTGATTGTGTATCGCCCTGTCCTGTCGTGTTTTTTGCCTTCATCAGATGCTGCGTGTGAGCAGGTGTCTCTGTCTACTACGGCCTGCGCCTACCCGAAGCGACCTGCAGTCTGTGGCCGCTTCTCCAGTTATTCCCCTCTACAGACTAGAGGATTTCGGTTATTCCCTGTTTGGACTTGAATAAACTCTGTTTCTGTTAAGTCGCTTTTGGGTCCTCTTTCACCTGCATGACAGAAGGAACCGACCAAGGAATGGACCCAGCGACTTCAGACGCTCGTTACACTGCCGTCGAGATCCAAGGAGCCATGCTCGGCAGACACGAGCAGGAATTGTCTGCTGCTCGCCATGCCGTGGAGAACCTGGCCGCTCAGGTTTCCGACCTCTCTGGACAGTTCCAGAGTCTACGTCTCGTGCCACCTGTTACTTCCTGGCCTGCCGAGCCTCCAGAACCTAGGGTTAATAACCCACCTTGCTACTCCGGGCAGCCCACTGAGTGCCGCTCCTTTCTCACGCAGTGTGAGATTGTGTTCTCTCTCCAACCCAACACATACTCTAGAGAGAGAGCTCGGGTTGCTTACGTCATTTCACTCCTTACTGGCCGGGCTCGAGAATGGGGCACAGCTATCTGGGAGGCAAGGGCTGATTGCTCTAACAAATTCCAGAACTTTAAAGAGGAGATGATTCGGGTTTTTGACCGTTCAGTTTTTGGTGGGGAGGCTTCTAGGGCCCTGGCTTCCTTATGCCAAGGTGAACGGTCCATAACGGATTATTATATTGAGTTTCGCACTCTTGCTGCCTCTAGTGAGTGGAACGAGCCGGCGCTGCTCGCTCGTTTTCTGGAGGGACTCCACGCAGTGGTTAAGGATGAGATTCTCTCCCGGGAGGTTCCTTCAGATGTGGACTCTTTGATTGCTCTCGCCATCCGCATAGAACGACGGGTAGATCTTCGTCACCGGGCTCGTGGAAGAGAGCTCGCATCAACGGTGTTTCCCTGCTCCGCATCGCAACCATCTCCCTCCTCTGGCTTTGAGACTGAGCCCATGCAGCTGGGAGGGATTCGCATCTCGAATAAGGAGAGGGAACGGAGGATCACCAACCGCCTGTGCCTCTATTGCGGAGTTGCTGGACATTTTGTTAATTCATGTCCAGTAAAAGCCAGAGCTCATCTGTAAGCGGAGGGCTACAGGTGAGCGCAACTACTCAAGTCTCTCCATCAAAGTCCTGTACTACTTTGTCGGTCCACCTACGCTGGACCGGTTCGGGTGCTACATGTAGTGCCTTGATAGACTCTGGGGCTGAGGGTTGTTTCATGGACGAAGCATGGGTTCGGAAACATGACATTCCTTTCAGAGAGTTAGAGAAGCCTACGCCCATGTTCGCCTTAGATGGTAGTCATCTTCCCAGTATCAGATTTGAGACACTACCTTTAACCCTCACAGTATCTGGTAACCACAGTGAGACTATTTCTTTTTTGATTTTCCGTTCACCGTTTACACCTTTTGTTTTGGGTCATCCCTGGCTAGTATGTCATAATCCTTCTATTAATTGGTCTAGTAATTCTATCCTATCCTGGAACGTTTCTTGTCATGTGAAGTGTTTAATGTCTGCCATCCCTCCCGTTTCTTCTGTCCCTACTTCTCAGGAGGAACCTGGCGATTTGACAGGAGTGCCGGAGGAATATCATGATCTGCGCACGGTCTTCAGTCGGTCCCGAGCCAACTCCCTTCCTCCTCACCGGTCGTATGATTGTAGTATTGATCTCCTTCCGGGGACCACTCCTCCTCGAGGTAGACTATACTCTCTGTCGGCTCCCGAACGTAAGGCTCTCGAGGATTATTTGTCTGTGTCTCTTGACGCCGGTACCATAGTGCCTTCTTCTTCTCCGGCCGGGGCGGGGTTCTTTTTGTTAAGAAGAAGGACGGTACTCTGCGCCCCTGCGTGGATTATCGAGGGCTGAATGACATAACGGTTAAGAATCGTTATCCGCTTCCCCTTATGTCATCAGCCTTCGAGATTCTGCAGGGAGCCAGGTGCTTTACTAAGTTGGACCTTCGTAACGCTTACCATCTCGTGCGCATCAGAGAGGGGGACGAGTGGAAAACGGCGTTTAACACTCCGTTAGGGCATTTTGAGTACCGGGTTCTGCCGTTCGGTCTCGCCAATGCGCCAGCTGTTTTTCAGGCATTAGTTAATGATGTTCTGAGAGACATGCTGAACATTTTTGTTTTTGTCTATCTTGACGATATCCTGATTTTTTCTCCGTCACTCGAGATTCATGTTCAGCACGTTCGACGTGTTCTACAGCGCCTTTTAGAGAATTGTCTCTACGTAAAGGCTGAGAAGTGCTCTTTTCATGTCTCCTCCATTACTTTTCTCGGTTCCGTTATTTCCACTGAAGGCATTCAGATGGATTCCGCTAAGGTCAAGCTGTCAGTGATTGGCCCGTTCCAAGGTCACGTGTCGAGTTGCAGCGCTTTTTAGGTTTCGCTAATTTCTATCGGCGTTTCATTCGTAATTTCGGTCAAGTTGCTGCCCCTCTCACAGCTCTTACTTCTGTCAAGACGTGTTTTAAGTGGTCCGGTTCCGCCCAGGGAGCTTTTGATCTTCTAAAAAAACGTTTTACGTCCGCTCCTATCCTCGTTACTCCTGACGTCACTAGACAATTCATTGTCGAGGTTGACGCTTCAGAGGTAGGCGTGGGAGCCATTCTATCCCAGCGCTTCCAGTCTGACGATAAGGTTCATCCTTGCGCTTATTTTTCTCATCGCCTGTCGCCATCTGAGCGCAACTATGATGTGGGTAACCGTGAACTGCTCGCCATCCGCTTAGCCCTAGGCGAATGGCGACAGTGGTTGGAGGGGCGACCGTTCCTTTTGTCGTTTGGACAGACCATAAGAACCTTGAGTACATCCGTTCTGCCAAACGACTTAATGCCCGTCAAGCTCGTTGGGCGTTGTTTTTCGCTCGTTTCGAGTTTGTGATTTCTTACCGTCCGGGTAGCAAGAACACCAAGCCTGATGCCTTATCCCGTCTGTTTAGTTCTTCTGTGGCTTCTACTGATCCCGAGGGGATTCTTCCTTATGGGCGTGTTGTCGGGTTAACAGTCTGGGGAATTGAAAGACAGGTTAAGCAAGCACTCACGCACACTGCGTCGCCGCGCGCTTGTCCTAGTAACCTCCTTTTTCGTTCCTGTTTCCACTCGTCTGGCTGTTCTTCAGTGGGCTCACTCTGCCAAGTTAGCTGGTCATCCCGGTGTTCGAGGCACTCTTGCGTCTATTCGCCAGCGCTTTTGGTGGCCGACTCAGGAGCGTGACACGCGCCGTTTCGTGGCTGCTTGTTCGGACTGCGCGCAGACTAAGTCGGGTAACTCTCCTCCTGCCGGTCGTCTCAGACCGCTCCCCATTCCTTCTCGACCATGGTCTCACATTGCCTTAGACTTCATTACCGGTCTGCCTTTGTCTGCGGGGAAGACTGTGATTCTGACGGTTGTCGATAGGTTCTCTAAGGCGGCACATTTCATTCCCCTCGCTAAACTTCCTTCCGCTAAGGAGACGGCACAAATCATTATTGAGAATGTATTCAGAATTCATGGCCTCCCGTTAGACGCCGTTTCAGACAGAGGCCCGCAATTCACGTCACAGTTTTGGAGGGAGTTCTGTCGTTTGATTGGTGCGTCCGTCAGTCTCTCTTCCGGGTTTCATCCCCAGTCTAACGGTCAAGCAGAGAGGGCCAATCAGACGATTGGTCGCATACTACGCAGCCTTTCTTTCAGAAACCCTGCGTCTTGGGCAGAACAGCTCCCCTGGGCAGAATACGCTCACAATTCGCTTCCTTCGTCTGCTACCGGGTTATCTCCGTTTCAGAGTAGTCTGGGTTACCAGCCTCCTCTGTTCTCATCCCAGCTTGCCGAGTCCAGCGTTCCCTCCGCTCAAGCGTTTGTCCAACGTTGTGAGCGCACCTGGAGGAGGGTGAGGTCTGCACTTTGCCGTTACAGGGCACAGACGGTGAGAGCCGCCAATAAACGCAGGATTAAGAGTCCAAGGTATTGTTGCGGCCAGAGAGTGTGGCTTTCCACTCGCAACCTTCCTCTTACGACAGCTTCTCGTAAGTTGACTCCGCGGTTCATTGGTCCGTTCCGTGTCTCCCAGGTCGTCAATCCTGTCGCTGTGCGACTGCTTCTTCCGCGACATCTTCGTCGCGTCCATCCTGTCTTCCATGTCTCCTGTGTTAAGCCCTTTCTTCGCACCCCGTTCGTCTTCCTCCCCCCTCCCGTCCTTGTCGAGAGCGCACCTATTTACAAGGTACATAAGATCATGGACATGCGTTCTCGGGGACGGGGTCACCAATACTTAGTGGATTGGGAGGGTTACGGTCCTGAGGAGAGGAGTTGGGTTCCGTCTCGGGACGTGCTGGACCGTTCACTCATCGATGATTTCCTCCGTTGCCGCCAGGATTCCTCCTCGAGTGCGCCAGGAGGCGCTCGGTGAGTGGGGGGGTACTGTCATGTTTGTCATTTATTATCATGTCTTGTCCCTGTGCTCCCCATTCTGTTCGTTTCCCTCTGCTGGTCTTATTGGGTTCTTTCCCTCTTTCTATCCCTCTCTCTCCCCCTCCCCCTCTCACTCTCTCGCTCTCTCTTCTCTCTATCGTTCCGTTCCTGCTCCCAGCTGTTCCTATTCCCCTAATCATCATTTAGTCTTCCCACACCTGTTCCCGATCCTTTCCCCTGATTAGAGTCCCTATTTATTCCTTTGTGTTCCGTTCCTGTCCCGTCGGTTCCTTGTTTAGTATTCACCATGCTGTGATTGCGTTTCGCCCTGTCCTGTCGTGTTTTTGCTGTGATTGTGTATCGCCCTGTCCTGTCGTGT
This sequence comes from Oncorhynchus gorbuscha, assembly GCF_021184085.1. Classification (NCBI taxonomy): domain Eukaryota; kingdom Metazoa; phylum Chordata; class Actinopteri; order Salmoniformes; family Salmonidae; genus Oncorhynchus; species Oncorhynchus gorbuscha. The sequence continues at coordinate 9,954 of NW_025748207.1, read as the reverse complement.
TTTTTGCCTTCATCAGATGCTGCGTGTGAGCAGGTGTCTCTGTCTACTACGGCCTGCGCCTACCCGAAGCGACCTGCAGTCTGTGGCCGCTTCTCCAGTTATTCCCCTCTACAGACTAGAGGATTTCGGTTATTCCCTGTTTGGACTTAAATAAACTCTGTTTCTGTTAAGTCGCTTTTGGGTCCTCTTTCACCTGCATGACATAAATAACATACTTTACTCGAATAAACAACAAAATAAATTCCATGCAGGGAAAATACTCCAGCTCACATAAAATAGCGAACACTTCACAACGAACAAACACGCACAAAACCATGTGGGAACCAGAGGGTTTAATTTTTTTTCTTATTTCACCTTTATTTAACCAGGTAGGCTAGTTGAGAACAAGTTCTCATTTGCAACTGCGACCTGGCCAAGATAAAGCATAGCAGTGTGAACAGACAACACAGAGTTACACATGGAGTAAACAATTAACAAGTCAATAACACAGTAGAAAAAAAGGGAGTCTATATACAATGTGTGCAAAAGGCATGAGGAGGTAGGCGAATAATTACAATTTTGCAGATTAACACTGGAGTGATAAATGATCAGATGGTCATGTACAGGTAGAGATATTGGTGTGCAAAAGAGCAGAAAAGTAAATAAATAAAAACAGTGTGGGGATGAGGTAGGTGAAAATGGGTGGGCTATTTACCAATAGACTATGTACAGCTGCAGCGATCGGTTAGCTGCTCAGATAGCTGATGTTTGAAGTTGGTGAGGGAGATAAAGTCTACAACTTCAGCGATTTTTGCAATTCGTTCCAGTCACAGGCAGCAGAGTACTGGAACGAAAGGCGGCAAATGAGGTGTTGGCTTTAGGGATGATCAGTGAGATACACCTGCTGGAGCGCGTGCTACGGATGGGTGTTGCCATCGTGACCAGTGAACTGAGATAAGGCGGAGCTTTACCTAGCATGGACTTGTAGATGACCTGGAGCCAGTGGGTCTGGCAACGAATATGTAGCGAGGGCCAGCCGACTAGAGCATACAAGTCGCAGTGGTGGGTGGTATAAGGTGCTTTAGTGACAAAACGGTTGGCACTGTGATAAACTGCATCCAGTTTGCTGAGTAGAGTGTTGGAAGCCATTTTGTAGATGACATCGCCGAAGTCGAGGATCGGTAGGATAGTCAGTTTTACTAGGGTAAGCTTGGCGGCGTGAGTGAAGGAGGCTTTGTTGCGGAATAGAAATCCGACTCTTGATTTGATTTTCGATTGGAGATGTTTGATATGAGTCTGGAAGGAGAGTTTGCAGTCTAGCCAGACACCTAGGTACTTATAGATGTCCACATATTCAAGGTCGGAACCATCCAGGGTGGTGATGCTAGTCGGGCATGCGGGTGCAGGCAGCGATCGGTTGAAAAGCATGCATTTGGTTTTACTAGCGTTTAAGAGCAGTTGGAGGCCACGGAAGGAGTGTTGTATGGCATTGAAGCTCGTTTGGAGGTTAGATAGCACAGTGTCCAATGACGGGCCGAAAGTATATAGAATGGTGTCGTCTGCGTAGAGGTGGATCAGGGAATCGCCCGCAGCAAGAGCAACATCATTGATATATACAGAGAAAAGAGTCGGCCCGAGAATTGAACCCTGTGGCACCCCCATAAAGACTGCCAGAGGACCGGACAGCATGCCCTCCGATTTGACACACTGAACTCTGTCTGCAAAGTAATTGGTGAACCAGGCAAGGCAGTCATCCGAAAAACCGAGGCTACTGAGTCTGCCGATAAGAATATGGTGATTGACAGAGTCGAAAGCCTTGGCAAGGTCGATGAAGACGGCTGCACAGTACTGTCTTTTATCGATGGCGGTTATGATATCGTTTAGTACCTTGAGTGTGGCTGAGGTGCACCCGTGACAGGCTCGGAAACCAGATTGCACACCGGAGAAGGTACGGTGGGATTCGAGATGGTCAGTGACCTGTTTGTTGACTTGGCTTTCGAAGACCTTAGATAGGCAGGGCAGGATGGATATAGGTCTGTAACAGTTTGGGTCCAGGGTGTCTCCGCCTTTGAAGAGGGGGATGACTGCGGCAGCTTTCCAATCCTTGGGGATCTCAGACGATATGAAAGAGAGGTTGAACAGGCTGGTAATAGGGGTTGCAACAATGGCGGCGGATAGTTTCAGAAATAGAGGGTCCATTGTCAAGCCCAGCTGATTTATACGGGTCCAGGTTTTGCAGCTCTTTCAGAAAGGCTTTTCGATCACAGAAGTCAACAAATGAGGGTACCTGGGGACATGCAGGGCCTGGGTTTACCTCCACATCACCCGCGGAGCAGAGAAGGAGTAGTATGAGGGTGCGGCTGAAGGCTATCAAAACTGGTCGCCTAGAGCGTTGGGGACAGAGAATAAGAGGAGCAGGTTTCTGGGCATGGTAGAATATATTCAGGGCATAATGCGCAGACAGGGGTATGGTGGGGTGCGGGTACAGCGGAGGTAAGCCCAGGCACTGGGTGATGATGAGAGAGGTTGTATCTCTGGACATGCTGGTTGTAATGGGTGAGGTCACCGCATGTGTGGGAGGTGGGACGAAGGAGGTAACAGGGGTATGAAGAGTGGAACTAGGGGCTCCATTGTGAACTAAAACAATGATCACTAACCTGAACAACAGTATACAAGGCATATTGACATATGAGAGAGACATACAGCGAGGCATACAGTAATCACAGGTGTTGAATTGGGAAAGCTAGCTAAAACAGTAGGTGAGACAGCAACAGCTAGTCAGCTAGCACAACAAACAGCAGGTAAAATGGCGTTGACTAGGCAACGGAGCCGACAGATAAAACAAACAAGCAGAATGGAGTACCGTGATTAATGGACAGTCCAGCGTGCATCAGCTATGTAGCCAAGTGATCAGTGTCCAGGGGGCAGCGGTGGATGGGGCAGGGAAGCTGGACTGGCGAGTGTTATCCAGGTTAAAAAACTAACAATGACTAAATAGCTTGTAGCTAGTTAGCTGGTTAGCTTCTGGAGGTTCTTGAGTGTGTTCTAAAAATTAAAAATAATAGCGATTCCGTATCACATTGGGTGAGGCAGGTTTCCGGAGGTATAAACAAATTAAAACAAATCAGAAAGAGATAGAAAGTACATATGGGTCCAGTGAGTGTTTGGGACGCGGCGATGCAGACGGTTAGCAGACCTGTGCTAACAAACTAACAGTTAGCAGGCCGGGGTAAACAAGGTAGCAGTTAGCGGACCTGGGCTAAACAAGCTAGCAGTTAGCATGCCGAATTAGCAAGCAAGGAGATAGCAAGGGCTAGAGAGTTAGCCTTTGGGGGACGTCGCGATGGGGTGAGTCTGTTTATTCCTCTTCATGCGGTGACATCGATAGACCGGTCGTGGGCCCGGGTATTGTAGCCCAGGAGTATGCTACGGTGGTAAGCACAGGTTCTCTGGCCGGGCTAGCTTCAAGCTAAGTGGGTGGAAACGCTAGGCAGGAGTAATCATCCGGGGTTGCGGTTTAGCTAGATAGCTAGTTGTGAAGATCCAGCTGAAAAATGTTCCGTTTGCAGTGGGAATCCGGGGATAAAAAAATAAATAGGTCCGTTATGCTCTGGTTAGCGTCGCGTTGTTCGAACTGGCGAGAGCTTTCCGAGCTAAAGGTTAGCTGATGACCGGTTAGCTGAAGACCGCTAGCATAGCTGGCTAGCTTCAGTTGAGGGGTTCCGGTTCTGAAGTAAATATAAATACTTTAGGAAAAAGTAGCTACATTGGGTGAGGCGGGTTGCAGGAGAGTATTTGGAAGCGTAGGTTTAGCAAAATGTTTTTAAAGATATGCGAAGAAAAATATGTAAAAACGAAAAAGAAACGATATATACAGGGGACACGATACGACAGGATGACTTACTGCTACACCATCTTGGATCCAGTAAGTTTAAATAGGGAAATAAATAATAATGTCATGGAAACCAGGTGTGTACAATAAAGACAAAACAAATGGACAATGAAACATAGATCAGTAGCGGCTAGAAAACCGGTGACATCGTCCGCCGAACACCGCCGGAACAAGGAGAGGCACCAACTTAGGCGGAAGTTGTGAAAGTACCCCCCTCCCGATGCGGGCTCCAGCAGCACATCGACACCGGCCTCGGGGACGACACGGAGGGTGAACAGGCAGATGGCAGAAAACTGATCGGCCAGGATCGTGGTGTTTCCCTGTGACGGAGGAAGATCCTTCACGAAATCCACCAATAGTTGGGACTGGTAGGGGTTGTAATTTCCCTCTGGGCAGGTGTCTAGGAGCCTTGCACTGGGCGCACACCGAGCAGGAGGAAACATAAACCCTCACGTCCTTAGCTAAAGTGGGCCACCAGTACTTCCCACTAAGACAGCACACTGACCTACCGATGCCAGGGTGACCAGAGGAGGGGGACGTGTGGACCCAATATAGCAAACGGACTGTACGGAGCATACAGTCGCCCAGCTGGACACTGGGGGGGGGAGTGGGCTCTGTACGTAACGCCCGCTCGATGTCCACATCCAGCTCCCACACCACCGGTGCCACGAGGCCAGAAGCTGAAGTATGGGAGTGGGATCCATGGGCCGCTCCTCTGTGTCATACATCCAGGACAGTGCGTCTGCCTTCACGTTCTGGGAACCTGGTCTGTAAGAAAGGGTGAAAACAAAACAGGTGAAAAACATGGCCCACCTTGCCTGACGAGGGTTCAGTCTTCTCGCCGGCAGGATGTACTCCAGATTGCGGTGGTCAGTCCAGATGAGGAAAGGGTGCTTAGCCCCCTTAAGCCAATGTCTCCACACTTTCAGAGCCTTTACGACAGCCAGTAGCTCCCGGTCCCCCACATCATAGTTAAGCTCCGCCGCTTCTTCGAAAAGAAAGCACAGGGGCGGAGTTTGGGTGGCATACTCGAGCGCTGAGACAGCACAGCACCTATCCCAGCCTCGGACGCGTCTACCTCCACTATAAATGCCAAGGAGGCATCGGGATGATCCAGCATGGGAGCCTGAGTAAACAGAGGCTTCAGGTGACCAAAAGCCCTGTCTGCCCCAGCCGGCCACTGCAGTTGCATCGGTCCCCTCTTAAGCAATGAGGTAATATCATAATATCATAATGTCGCTGATATACACCACCACACCACTACACCCACCACTACACCCTGCCCGTGCAGGTCCCGGAAAATCTCGTCTACAAAGGATTGGAAGACTGATGGAGCATTCCTCAACCTGTACGGCATGACGAGGTACTCATAGTGCCCAGAGGTGGTACTAAATGCCGTCTTCCGCCAAACGCCGCCGGAACAAGGACAGGCACCAACTTCGGCGGAAGTCGAGACAGTTCAATTGTCTTAATTTGTTCAAGTGAATTACATATTTGATCTAAATCTGGTGAGCAAACAACTGGCAGTGATTTACACAGTGGGCTACAGATGGTGTGCTGTGTATAAACTGTGTGCTGTGTATAAACTGTGTGCTGTGTATAAACTGTGTGCTGTGTATAAACTGTGTATAAACGTGTGCTGTGTATAAACTGTGTGCTGTGTATAAACGGTGTGCTGTGTATAAACTGTGTGCTGTGTATAAACTGTGTGCTGTGTATAAACTGTGTGCTGTGTATAAACTGTGTGCTGTTTATAAACTGTGCTGTGTATAAACTGTGTGCTGTGTATAAACTGTGTATAAACTGTGTGCTGTGTATAAACTGTGTGCTGTGTATAAACTGTGTGCTGTGTATAAACTGTGTGCTGTGTATAAACTGTGTGCTGTGTATAAACTGTGTGCTGTGTATAAACTGTGTGCTGTGTATAAACTGTGTGCTGTGTATAAACTGTGCTGTGTATAAACTGTGTGCTGTGTATAAACTGTGTGCTGTGTATAAACTGTGTGCTGTGTATAAACTGTGTGCTGTGTATAAACTGTGTATAAACTGTGCTGTGTATAAACTGTGTGCTGTGTATAAACTGTGTGCTGTGTATAAACTGTGTATAAACTGTGCTGTGTATAAACTGTGTGCTGTGTATAAACTGTGTGCTGTGTATAAACTGTGTATAAACTGTGCTGTGTATAAACTGTGTGCTGTGTATAAACTGTGTGCTGTGTATAAACTGTGTATAAACTGTGTGCTGTGTATAAACTGTGTATAAACTGTGCTGTGTATAAACTGTGCTGTGTATAAACTGTGTGCTGTGTATAAACTGTGTATAAACTATGTGCTGTGTATAAACGGTGTGCTGTTTATAAACCGTGTGCTGTGTATAAACTGTGTGCTGTGTATAAACTGTGTGCTGTGTATAAACTGTGTGCTGTGTATAAACTGTGTGCTGTTTATAAACTGTGTATAAACTGTGTGCTGTGTATAAACTGTATAAACTGTGTATAAACTATGTGCTGTGTATAAACGGTGTGCTGTTTATAAACCGTGTGCTGTGTATTAACTGGGTGTACTTTCAACAGTTTTGTATTCCTGTAATCGGTGCGTAATCGGTGCGTAATCGGTGGCAGGGAAGTCAGACGCAGGAGAGCAGAACTTAGTAATAACCGGAGCAGTTTAATAGCAAAACCCACAGCATAAAAATAACAAGTATATTGGGTACAAAACCCGTCACGCACCAAACAGCACGTGCACAAGCCACCATTGTTCCTGTTCCCAAGAAAGCTAAGGTAACTGAGCTAAACAACTACCGCCCCGTAGCACTCACTTCCGTCATCATGAAGTGCTTTGAGAGACTAGTCAAGGACCATATCATCTCCACCCTACCTGACACCCTAGACCCACTCCAATTTGCTTACCGCCCAAATAGGTCCACAGACGATGCAATCTCAACCACACTGCACACTGCCCTAACCCATCTGGACAAGAGGAATACCTATGTGAGAATGCTGTTCATCGACTACAGCTCGGCATTCAACACCATATTACCCTCCAAGCTCGTCATCAAGCTCGAGACCCTGGGTCTCGACCCCGCCCTGTGCAACTGGGTACTGGACTTCCTGACAGGCCACCCCCAGGTGGTGAGGGTAGGCAACAACATCTCCACCCCGCTGATCCTCAAAACTGGGGCCCCACATGGGTGCGTTCTGAGCCCTCTCCTGTACTCCCTGTTCACCCACGACTGCGTGGCCACGCACGCCTCCAACTCAATCATCAAGTTTGCGGACGACACAACAGTGGTAGGCTTGATTACCAACAACGACGAGACGGCCTACAGGGAGGAGGTGAGGGCCCTCGGAGTGTGGTGTCAGGAAAATAACCTCACACTCAATGTCAACAAAACTAAGGAGATGATTGTGGACTTCAGGAAACAGCAGAGGGGAACACCCCCCTATCCACATCGATGGAACAGTAGTGGAGAGGGTAGTAAGTTTTAAGTTCCTCGGCGTACACATCACAGACAAACTGAATTGGTCCACTCACACAGACAGCATCGTGAAGAAGGCGCAGCAGCGCCTCTTCAACCTCAGGAGGCTGAAGAAATTTGGCTTGTCACCAAAAGCACTCACAAACTTCTACAGATGCACAATCGAGAGCATCCTGGCGGGCTGTATCACCGCCTGGTACGGCAACTGCTCCGCCCACAACCGTAAGGCTCTCCAGAGGGTAGTGAGGTCTGCACAACGCATCACCGGGGGCAAACTACCTGCCCTCCAGGACACCTACACCACCCAATGTTACAGGAAGGCCATAAAGATCATCAAGGTCAACAACCACCCAATCCACTGCCTGTTCACCCCGCTATCATCCAGAAGGCGAGGTCAGAACAGGTGCATCAAAGCTGGGACCGAGAGACTGAAAAACAGCTTCTATCTCAAGGCCATCAGACTGTTAAACAGCCACCACTAACATTGAGTGGCTGCTGCCAACACACTGACACTGACTCAACTCCAGCCACTTTAATAATGGGAATTGATGGGAAATGATGTAAAATATATCACTAGCCACTTTAAACAATGCTACTTAATATAATGTTACATACCCTACATTATTAATCTCATATGCATACGTATATACTGTACTCTATATCATCTACTGCATCCTTATGTAATACATGTATCACTAGCCACTTTAACTATGCCACTTTGTTTACATACTCATCTCATATGTATATACTGTACTCGATACCATCTACTGTATCTTGCCTATGCTGCTCTGTACCATCACTCATTCATATATCTTTATGTACATATTCTTTATCCCCTTACACTGTGTATAAGACAGTAGTTTTGGAATTGTTAGTTAGATTACTTGTTGGTTATTACTGCATTGTCGGAACTAGAAGCACAAGCATTTTGCTACACTCGCATTAACATCTGCTAACCATGTGCATGTGACAAATACAATTAGATTTGATTTGATTTGACAATAAACAATCCCAGACAAAGACATGGGGGGAACAGAGGGTTAAATACACAACAAATGATTGAGGGAATTGAAACCAGGTGTGAGGAAAAACAAGACAAAACACATGGAAAATGAAAAATGGATCGATGATGGCTAGAAGACTGGCGACGCCGATCGCCGAGTGCCGCCCAAACAAGGAGCGGACCCGACTTCGGTGGAAGTCGTGACAATTCATCCATTACCTTTGTAGATAATTGTATGCCGCAGACATATGGAGAGAGCCTTAGAATTGAACAGGAGTGACACGGCCTCCCTGCACTTTTAAGGACTAACAAAGATTTCAAACAAACAAAAAAACTCCCATGGGCCACTGCTGCATTGGAACTCACCGATTTTAACTATGTTCCTTTTCAGGAAGATATTTTTGGCCTTCAGATCTCTGTGGAGGATGCGCCTGGGACAGAGGAGGCAGGACAAACAGACATCAGCAGACAGGCAGACAGGCAGGAATACAATAAAGAAATAAACCTTGCACGATGCAATCATGATACTTTGAAGTCCAAAATAAATCCTTGTTTAGATTCCTGTGGTTCTTAGACCTCCCCTTATGTACTCTTCATTTTTGACAAAAGTATAAATACCGTATGAACCTGTTATGCATGTAGTGGAGTCCAAGCAGCAGCTGGATCAGCCAATCAGTGACCTGGGTCTCAGGCAAGCTCTGCCCTGCTTCTCTCGCTTCCTCCAGATGACAGTCCAAGTCCCTGTCCTAGAGCATAGAGTATTATAGCAACAGACTTAGATATTCATACAGATACCCACATCACAGTAAATGCATGCAAGCGTATACAGGCGCATGCACGCACACACCCACCAACACACTATTGTGGATACACATTGTGGAAAACCTTTTACAAAATACCCATTCCGATACGTCTATAAGTTCATTCATTTCCATTCTGGGGGAAATGTGCATCAACTCTAACTGTAAGAGCTAAGTGCATCAACACTAAGAGAGCTCTGAATCCTCGTCTCTATTTTACACTCCAGACAGAAAGGTCCTCTGTCAGCTGCCATTGTGACCATTTAATTGTCTATGAGGATAAGCTGGAATGAGATCTGAGCTTCATTCTCTCTAATGGGACTTCCAGCGTGTCCTCACTGGTTCATTCTGAGAGGCACTGAGTAGGTTATGATGCTCTGGAAGTGTGTGTGTGTGTGTGTGTGTGTGTGTGTGTGTGTGTGTGTGTGTGTGTGTGTGTGTGTGTGTGTGTGTGTGTGTGTGTGTGTGTGTGTGTGTGTGTGTGTGTGTGTGTGTGTGTGTGTGTGTGTGTGTGTGTGTGTGTGTGTGTGTGTGTGTGTGTGTGTGTGTGTGTGTGTGTGCGTGCGCATGCCTGCGAGCATCTGAGCTTCTGTGTAGTGGGGGAAAGTGTATTTTGTGTGTATATGGGGGGTGATGGAACAACATAAGCTGTATCTGTGTCAGGTGAGGCTCAAAATGCTTTAAGGGAACTGTTTAATGAAATAAGTAAAACACAAAAATGACTAGAGGGAGTCGGACCGCAATTGATTTGATTATGTATCCTGGATCAGACTTGCTGCTCTGTTTTTAAAAAAGTGGGACG
>NW_025748206.1:35000-38966 GCF_021184085.1 Oncorhynchus gorbuscha | reverse complement strand
ACCTATACAGTAAAGTATTACCTATACAGTAAGTATTACCTATACTGTAAAGTATTACCTAAAGTATTACAGTAAAGTATTATATATACAGTAAAGTATTACTGATACTGTAAAGTATTACATATACAGTAAGTATTACCTATACTGTAAAGTATTACCTATACTGTAAAGTATTACCTAGTAAGTATTACCTATACTGTAAAGTATTACATACAGTAAAGTATTACGTATACAGTAAAGTATTACCTATACAGTAAAGTATTACCTATACAGTAAAGTATTACATATACAGTAAAGTATTACATATACAGTAAAGTATTACCTATACAGTAAAGTATTACCTAAACAGTAAAGTATTACCTATACAGTAAAGTATTACTGAAACAGTAAAGTATTAACTAAACAGTAAAGTATTACATATACAGTAAAGTATTACATATACAGTAAAGTATTACTGAAACAGTAAAGTATTAACTAAACAGTAAAGTATTACTGAAACAGTAAAGTATTAACTAAACAGTAAAGTATTAACTAAACAGTAAAGTATTAACTAAACAGTAAAGTATTACATATACAGTAAAGTATTACATATACAGTAAAGTATTACATATACAGTAAAGTATTACATATACAGTAAAGTATTACATATACAGTAAAGTATTACTGAAACAGTAAAGTATTACATAAACAGTAAAGTATTACATATACTGTAAAGTATTACGTATACTTTTAATCAAATACAATTTATAAAGTCATGTTAATATTAATATTAGAGCTGTCAAATGATAAAAAATGTAATTGACTTAACTCAACGGATTTGCTGTAGATTTTTGCGATTAATCACAAATTCTGAATTTACTCAAAATGAGTGTAACGATCGTTGTTGGAAGGATGGTCGGACCAAGATGCAGCGCGGGGCAGGTTAATCATTTTTAGTTATGACAACCGGCACCAAAGAAAGAGTAACAACCTAAATGTCCAGCTTTGTAGGGCCTAAAAAGCTACAATACAAAATCAAGATTCCACAAACTAAGGTGGGAAAAAGGCTGCCGAAGTATGAGCGCCAATCAGAGACAAAGATAGACAGCTGCCTCTGATTGGGAACCATTCCAGACCAACATAGAAAAGAAAAAACTAGACTACCCACCCTAGTCACACCCTGACAATGAGCTGTAATTGACATTTTTTCATACAAAGAAAAATTGTGGACTAAAATCGAAAAATGTTAACTGGAGTTAACAGCCCAAATGAATATGCACCGACTCTAAACGAATTAGTATTTTTTGTCACAAGGCTGATGCATCTTGCGATATGTTCTCTTCTTATGTTTCTGCACATGGATCTCTGTTGGTCGACAAATGAACTCAAAAACACTTGTGTTCCATACAGTAGAGTGCATTGAATAGTCTCCTCGTAGGCTGTCTAGCCTAGATTAAACTTTAATTAAGCCTGTGTAGCATGTTTGGTATATGTCGGTAATAACAAGAGCTCAGTAGATCAACTGACCAACCCGGTCGATCGTCTCTATTGGGCCCTTCAAAGGCTTGTTGAGAGAGAACTGAAACACAGCACACGATTCTCAACTTTACAGAACATCAAAGACTTCAGTATCAGGTTGTTGTTCTCCCTCACTCACTCCCTCTCTCTCTCTCTCTCTCTCTCTCTCTCTCTCTCTCTCTCTCTCTCTCTCTCTCTCTCTCTCTCTCTCTCTCTCTCTCTCTCTCTCTCTCTCTCTCTCTCTCTCTCTCTCTCCCTCTCTCTCTCTCTCTCTCTCTCTCTCTGCTTCTCTCTCTCTCTCTCTCTCTCTCTCTCTCTCTCTCTCTCTCTCTCTCCCTCTCTCTCTCTCTCTCTCACTCACTCCCACTCTCTCTATTTCTTTCTGTCTCTCTCTCTCACTCACTCCCACTCTCTCTATTTCTCTCCCCTCTCTCTCCATCTCTCTCTCTCTCCTCTCTCTATTTCTCTTTCCCTCTGCCTCTCTCTCTATTTCTCTCCATCTCTCTCCCTCTCTCTCTTTCCCTCTGCCTCTCTCTCTCTTCTCTTCCCCATGTCAATCTTCTCTCCCCATGTCTCTCTTCCCCTCCCCATGTCTCTCTCTCTTCTCCTCCCCATGTCTCTCTTCTCCTCCCCATGTCTCTCTCTTCTCCTCCCCATGTCTCTCTTCTCCTCCCCATGTCTCTCTCTCTCTCCTCCCCATGTCTGTCTTCTCCTCCCCATGTCTCTCTTCTCCTCCCCATGTCTCTCTCTCTTCTCCTCCCCATGTCTCTCTCTCTCTCCTCCCCCATGTCTCTCTTCTCCTCCCCATGTCTCTCTTCTCCTCTCCATGTCTCTCTCTCTTCTCCTCCCCATGTCTCTCTTCCCCTCCCCATGTCTCTCTTCTCTTCCCTATGTCTCTCTTCCCCTCCCCATGTCTCTCTCTCTTCTCCTCCCCATGTCTCTCTTCTCCTCCCCATGTCTCTCTCTCTTCTCCTCCCCATGTCTCTCTTCTCCTCCCCATGTCTCTCTTCTCCCTCTCCATGTCTCTCTCTCTTCTCCTCCCCATGTCTCTCTTCCCCTCCCCATGTCTCTCTTCTCTTCCCTATGTCTCTCTTCTCCCTCCCCATGTCTCTCTCTCTTCTCCTCCCCATGTCTCTCTTCCCCTCCCCCCCATGTCTCTCTCTCTTCTCCTCCCCATGTCTCTCTTCTCCTCCCCATGTCTCTCTCTCCCATGTCTCTCTTCTCTTCCCTATGTCTCTCTTCCCCTCCCCATGTCTCTCTCTCTCTTCTCCTCCCCATGTCTCTCTTCCCCTCCCCATGTCTCTCTCTCTTCTCCTCCCCATGTCTCTCTTCTCCTCCCCATGTCTCTCTCTCTTCTCCTCCCCATGTCTCTCTTCTCCTCCCCCCATGTCTCTCTTCCCCTCCCCCCATGTCTCTCTTCTCCTCCCCATGTCTCTCTCTCTTCTCCCCCCATGTCTCTCTCTTCTCCTCCCCATGTCTCTCTTCTCCTCCCCATGTCTCTATTCTCCTCCCCATGTCTCTCTTCTCCCTCCCCATGTCTCTCTCTCTTCTCCTCCCCATGTCTCTCTCTTGTCTCCTCCCCATGTCTCTCTCTCTTCCCCTCCCCATGTCTCTCTCTCTTCTCCTCCCCATGTCTCTCTTCTCCTCCCCATGTCTCTCTCTCTTTCTCCTCCCCATGTCTCTCTTCTCCTCCCCATGTCTCTCTTCTCCTCTCCATGTCTCTCTTCTTCTCCTCCCCATGTCTCTCTTCCCCTCCCCATGTCTCTCTTCTCTTCCCTATGTCTCTCTTCCCCTCCCCATGTCTCTCTCTCTTCTCCTCCCCATGTCTCTCTTCCCCTCCCCATGTCTCTCTCTCTCTCTCTCCTCCCCATGTCTCTCTTCTCCTCCCCATGTCTCTCTCTCTTCTCCCCATGTCTGTCTTCTCCTCCCCATGTCTCTCTTCTCCTCCCCATGTCTCTCTCTCTTCTCCTCCCCATGTCTCTCTCTCTTCTCCTCCCCATGTCTCTCTTCTCCTCCCCATGTCTCTCTCTCTTCTCCTCCCCATGTCTCACTTCTCCTCCCCATGTCTCTCTTCCCCTCCCCATGTCTCTCTTCTCCTCCCCATGTCTCTCTCTCTTCTCCTCCCTATGTCTCTCTCTCTCCTCCTCTCCATGTCTCTCTCTCTTCTCCTCCCCATGTCTCTCTCTCTTCTCCTCCCCATGTCTCTCTCTCTTCTCCTCCCCATGTCTCTCTCTCGTCTCCTCCCCATGTCTCTCTCTCTTCTCCTTCCCATGTCTCTCTCTCTTCTCCTCCCCATGTCTCTCTTCCCCTCCCCATGTCTCTATTCTCCTCCCCATGTCTCTCTTCTCCTCCCCATGTCTCTCTTCTCCTCCCCATGTCTCTCTTCTCCTCCCCATGTCTCTCTTCCCCTCCCCATGTCTCTCTTCCCCCTGTCTATCTCTCACAGCCTGCTAAGGATTAGGCCACTTC